>NC_041385.1:406932629-406947042 GCF_002162155.2 Triticum dicoccoides | reverse complement strand
CCGCTGTCGCGGACCTCCGCCGCCTCGCCTGACCGCCTCTCCGGCCACCCTCTCGCCTCCCCGCGTTGCGGCACCGCCCCGACCCCGCCGGCCCGAGCTTGCCTCGCCGGAGCCGCAGCGCAGCGCCTCGCCTCGCCTCGCCCCCGGCCCGGCCGCCGCTGACCCCGCGCCGCCCTAGCGCGCCTCGCCCTCGCCCGGATCCGGCAAGGCACCGTCGGATCCGCCCTCTCCGGCCCCGTCGGCCACCTCCTCCCGCATCTCCGGCGAGCTCGTGCCCCTGCCTCGATCCGCGTGCAAGTCAACCCAGATCTGGAACTGCCTGAGGTTGACCCCGAAAATCCCTGTCCCAGATTTTGCACATTTTCATGCCATGTTCGTCATGCCATATCTCTGCATCCGTAGATCCGTTTCGTGCGTGTAATATGTCAAATTGTTCGTCTCAACGAGTAAATCATTTCATTCCATTGCATCATATTCATTTGAGGTCATCTAGATGCCAGAATCATCGTTGTAAGAGTGCTTCATGATGTTTTCTGCTGTCTGTTATCAGAACGAGCTCTTTTGTCATTTTTGCCATGATTGATGTGTGCATCCTATGAGGTTGATGTCTTCATGTGTTTTGATCTATGCTATGTCTTCTTTACAGTGGTGTATGCCATGCATTTTTGTGATCAATGTGGTGACTAGCACAAGCATGCAAACTAGGCATCGTGATGTTACTGATTTTAGTCCCTGTTCTACTGTTATTTTGATGCCATGTAAACATGATGCTACAAAGAGATCTATGCATATTTTGAGATACTTCAGTAAGGGTGTTTTGAACATGTGGTTATTGTCTATCCATTCATGCCCCTGGTTGTAATTATGGAGTAGCCTAGCATGTCATTTTCGTGCTCTACGTTTGCTTCAAAATGTTTCCTGGCAGATTGTTTACGTGTTATTCAATTTTGCCAAGCTTGTTGTAGTTGATCCTTGCATGCTATGGACTTGTTCTTGCCTTGGTTGGTTACACAAACATGTCTTCTTGATGATGCTATGCTTATCTTGTCATGCAATGACTTGTGGTGAGTGAATCGAGCTTGCTAAGTAATGTACATGATGTTGCTGTTTTGCTAGGCTGAATCTGTTATTTCGTGATGCTATATAAACATGTTGCTACTAATGATTCTATGCATAATCTGGAGATGTTCTATAAACATGTTTTGATCTACATGTCATCCTCTATCCATCCATGCCCCTTGTAGCATTTATAGCTTGCTGTAGCTAGTTGTTTCCTTGCTCCAAAGTTGCTTCATAATGTTGCTGTCAGCCTGTTAACATTAAGTTCAGTTGTTTCCATGTGTTTTGCTAGTGATCCATGCATCCTATGAACTTGATATTGCCATGCTTAGCTTCACAAATATGTCTTCTTACTGTTGGTTGCCTTGCCATGCCATGTATTGCTCTGTGGTGAGTTGCACAAGCTCATCTACATGCCTTCATAATTCTGTTTCTGCCATGTTTGAATCTGTAATATAACTTGCTATGTTTACGTGGGTGCCATCATATTTTCTGGTCCTTTTTGGCTTATGGTCAGTAAAGGACTTTTGATCTATGCTTTTAGTAGATTCATGCCATGCCTTTGTTTGACATGATAAGTTCCTGTAACATGTTGTTTGATAGCTCTGAACATTGCAATCTGATGTTATTTTCTGCAAAGTCTGAACTGTTATTATTTGCAATCTTACCATGTGTGTTTGAGCATGTTCTAGTGATTTCTGGAGATAGCTCAGTGTTCATGTTTTGTTATGCTTTACCTGTACATCATGCCCATGTCTTTCGTTTTCATGTTGAGATGCTGTAGCATGTTGTTTTGGTGCTTGCAATATGCCTAGTTACTGTTTTGGGCAGATTGTTGTTATGACGTATAGAGTGTGTGTGTTGAACCGTTGCTCCGTTTTGAGTGTGCTCTATATGAAACTTGCTTAGAATTACATGTAGTTTCATATTATCATGTTGCATCCTTGTTTTGAGGTGTTTGCTTGATGTTTGGGTGCATTTTGCATCAATGCCATGTTTAACTTGTTTTGCTCATATCTTCTAGGTCGTAGCTCCGAACTAAATGAACTTTATATGTAACTTGACTAGAATCTCGTGTAGATCATCTTTGTGCATCTTAACTTGCTGTTTAACAACTTGAACATAAGGTTTATTCAGATCTGGACCAACTTCGAAATTTGCATATGAGGACTTACCGGAATTGTTATATGTAGTTTCCGGCCTCATTTAAACTTGCTTTGATGTGTTGCTCTTGTTTCCATCATCTCATGCCATGAGTAGCTTCATGTAGCTTTGTCTTGCATCATGCTTGTTGTGCATCATGCCTTGTTCATGTGTGGTGTGTTTACTATGTTGTGTGTTTCTTCTCGATAGTTCCTATTTCGTTGCGATCGTGAGGATTCGTTCGTCCACGCTTGGTTCGGCTTCATCCGTTCATCTTGTTCATGGACTCGTTCTTCTTCATTGTGGGATTTCAGGCAAGATGACCGCTACCCTGGATCTCACTACTATCATTGCTATGCTAGTTTGTTCGTTCTGTCGCTTTGCTGCGCTACCTATCACCTGTTTATCAAGCCTCCCATATTGCCATGAACCTCTAACCTTTGACACCTTTCCTATGCAAACCATTGATTGGCTATGTTACCGCTTTTGCTCAGCCCCTGTTATAGCGTTGCTAGTTGCAGGTGAAGTTGAAGATTTCTCCATGGTGGACAGGATTTTGGTTGGGATATCACAATATCTCTTATATTATTAATGCATCTATATACTTGGTAAAGGGTGGAAGACTCGGCCTTTTGCCTAGTGTTTTCTTCCACTCTTGCCGCCCTAGTTTCCGTCATACCGGTGTTATGTTCCCGAATTTTGCGTTCCTTATGCGGTCGGGTGATTTATGGGACCCCCTTGACAGTTCGCTTTGAATAAAACTCCTCCAGCAAGGCCCAACCTTGGTTTTACCATTTGCCTCACCACCACCTAGACCTTTCCCTTGGGTCGGCCAACCCGAGGGTCATCTTTATTTTAGCCCCCCCGGGCCAGTGCTTGTCTAAGTGTTGGTCCGAACCGAGTAGACTGCGGGGCCCCCTCGGGGAAACTCGAGGTTTGGTTTTACTCGTAGGATGTCTCATCCGGTGTTGCCCTGAGAACGAGATATGTGCAGCTCCTATCGGGATTGTCGGCGCATCGGGTGGCTTTGCTGGTCTTGTTTTACCATTGTCGAAATGTCTTGTAAACCGGGATTCCGAGTCGGATCGGGTCTTCCTGGGAGAAGGAATATCCTTCGTTGATCGCGAGAGATTATCATGGGCTAAGTTGGGACACCCCTGCAGGGTATAATCTTTCGAAAGTCGTGCCTGCGGTTATAGGCAGATGGGAATTTGTTAATGTCCGGTTGTAGATAACTTGACACCAGATCCGAATTAAAACGCATCAACTGCGTGTGTAGCCGTGATGGTCTCTTCTCGGCGGAGTCCGGGAAGTGAACACGGTTTCTGCGTTATATTTGACGTAAGTAGGAGTTCAGGATCATCTCTTGATCATTACTAGCTTCATGATCATTCCGCTTGCTCTCTTCTCGCTCTTATTTGCGTATGTTAGCGACCATATATGCTTAGTCGCTGCTACAGCCTCACCACTTTACCCCTTCCTTTCCCTTTAAGCTTTGCTAGTCTTGATACCCATGGTAATGGGATTGCTGAGTCCTCGTGGCTCACAGATTACTACAACAACAGTTGCAGGTACAGGTTGTGCGATGATCTTGACGCGAGAGCGATGTTTGCTTGTCTTGGAGTTCTTCTTCTGCTTCGATCAGGGGATAGGTTCCAGGTCGGCAGCCTGGGCTAGCAGGGTGGATGTCGTTTGAGTTTTTGTATGTGTTTCATCCGTAGTCGGATGATGCTCTTATGTATTGTGATGTTGTATTCGTGTGGCATTCTATGCCTCTTGTATGTATCCCCATCTATTATGTAATGTTGATGTAATGATATCCACCTTGCAAAAGCGTTTCAATATGCGGGTCTATCCTTGGTGGGACCTTCGAGTTCCTTTTAGATAGGGTCGCATATTGGGCGTGACAATTCCCCCTCCTCTCTTATTTTGTCCCTAAACTATATAAGGGCATCACCTAGCTCATTTAGAGGATAGCTAAGAATAGACACAAATCATAGAGCTTAGCTCATGTACCTCCCCTTGTGGGATTCCTCTTGAGAGAGAAGACTCCATTGGAGTACAAGACCTCCATTGGAGAAGATCCCTAGGGATTCAAGCCCCCCTTGAGGGAAGGATCTACCTAGATCATCAAGCCATCATCTCCTTCATAGGATTTGGGATGAACTCTACCATGTATCTTGTTTCCCTTTGATTGTTCATGTACCTTGTGGATCTAGTGTGTTTGTTGGTCTAGTGGATGTGTGATTGGACTTGTTCTTGAGTGTTCCTCTTGTTTTCTTTCTTGTGTTCATCTTATTCTTGGGGATTCCCCCTCCAATTCATGAAAGATCTTCACTTAGTGTTCCACCCAACAACACTTTACTTCTTGTTGCCTCGATAATCAAGACTTCGATTTGGTGATCTGCTTCATTCTATTATGATTGCAGGACTTCAGTAGAAGTTGCCGAAGTAAGGAATCCTATGGTTAAGCCAAGATACTGGAGGATCAAGCCGATGCTTGCAGATTGTTTCAACATTACTTCCTGTCTCAACTCGTGCAGAGTGCTCTGTATTCCTAGATCCCACAATCCCCTTACTCATTCTCTAGCTAAGAGGGCTTTCTCAGGATGATCCTCTTCTACCTTCTTTTTCCTATATAGCAAGGTGTCTAAATGTAACTACAGAATGGCTTTTCAAGCCATCTCCTTTACCTAGAGGAAACTACTTTATGTACACTCTCTAGGATATTAATGAATAATAGTTAACCCACTTTAAGGCTATAGTTTGCCAAAAAAAACTACAATGAACCTCCTTGTTGAGCACGGGGACACTGGTCCATCAGATTGGGCTACCGCTGGGGGTGGGGCCATGTGAACCGTCGTGCACGGGGTCCATCGATGAGCAAGGATCAATGCTCGCATTGGATTTCCATCCGAAAAACATGAGAGCGATACCAATAGGACTTAGAGAAGACATCTTCCTAGGCATGCAAAACGGTGAAGGCAAGCCTTAAAAGCAGATAAATACAACAAAATATACTACCAATTATAAGTTTATTAAAAGTGTATCTAACCCCATATGCATCGCGGTTGGTTTATATTGATCGGAGGCACAAGAACTAAGAGATTACAAGATTCAGTTACAAGACATGGCCCTACACTGCCCATTATAGAACCACGTGTCGGTCGAACGGCACCATCCCTAGCTAGTCATCTCCCAAGCTGTCCGATTGGACCAACCATAGCCACTAGATATGAATCTCTTTCCCCCTCCCCCCCTACAAGGCTAATAGGCTTTCACATGCAGGTAGACTCACTCTCATTAAATCTGTGTTCGCCTCTTTGCATGTAAATCAAGAAGCTTACATCCATAGTCAGAAAATTCCGGTGGAGTGGGTTTAATAAAGATAATTGCTCTGAGCCCATATATTTTACACCATGCAAGCCAAAGCATAAAGGAGGGTCGGGCATATGAAAAAGAATCTATGGTGGCTATGATGACCTGGACAATAGTTAAGAATCCTACTTCTTTGCTTACCAAAATTCTTAGAGCTAAATATTTTCAGAACTCTTCTATTTGGAATCTTGCTCTTAAGTTCCTAAGTCTTCCTCATGATCCTCTGTTATAAAAATTTCTTCCTTTCATGCTTAAGGCTAGCCAGCTTCAAATTGATAAAAGTAACTCATGCATTTCAACTAGTCCTTGGTGCAAAGATTGGGAGAATATTCATGATCTTCTTAAGCCTAACTAGGAGGGACCCTGTGTAGCATCATTACTGATCTTTTGAAGCCTAATTCAAAACTTTGGGATGAAAACAAAAATAGTGCTTAGTCTGATGATTCTTTTAAGAATGAAGTTTCAAACATTCCAATTAACAATGCTAATCTTGATGACGCCATTTGTTGGACTCACACTCCTGATGCAGATTGTACTACAAAGAGTGCATGAAAAACCTTTGTGCAAGTAATCCAATATAGCTCTTTGGGAAGACAAGCTCTTACTTCGGATCAAGAAATTGCTATCCTCAATCATGTTTGAAAAAACAAAACCATAGCCCCTAGGGTCAAAACTGTTGCTTGGGGGTTATTAGGAGAGTTGTTGCAACATGATTAAGAGCTTCTAGGTATTCTAAGCATACCAAAAAAGAATGTTGTAGATGTGGTCAAATATAATCAGATTTGCACCTTCTCTTTCAATGCAATTTCTCTAGAGTATTTGATTAAGGGGCCGTTCGGAGGCCCTCCGCTCCGCGCCTCCGCTCCCGGAGCGGACGGAGCTGCGGCTAGAAAATCCAGAGCGGCCGAAACGGTACTCCCCAGCTCCGCGTATTTTGAGGAGCTGGTGGATCCCCGAACGGGCCCTAAATTTGGCCTCAAAACTGATATGCGAATCCGAGTTTATATCATGTTGGTATCATTAGAATGATCATGCCTTCCCATCAAACTGAGTTAAATCTAGATACTTTTTCACAACTTTGGAACATATGGAAGGCTAGAAAGGATCTATTTTTCAATAAAATAAAATGTAGACCAATGCAGATTCTCCATGCAACAAAGGCAATGCTTAATGTAGGTTTAACGGAGGAAAAGGTAACATGTCATCAATATAACGATTTTTATTCTCTTCGAAGTACAAATGTGCATATAAATCTGCAGGTCCTCTGGCATATGTGGATGTTGCTTTTAACCCTTTAGTGGAAGAGAATGAAGCCTCAACAATACGGTCACCAAGCACACCATATTCGTTCAAGCGACGTCAATCTGTTTTGGAAGCTCAAGCAATGGCTTTACTTCTTGCTGCCTCGACAATCAAGGCTTTGATTTGGTGATCTGCTTCATTATATTCTGATTGCAGGACTTCAGTAGAAGCTGCAGAAGTAAGGAATCCTATGGTTAAGCCAGGATATTGGAGGATCAGGCCGATGCTTGCACATTGTTTCAACATTACTTCCTGTCTCAGCTCGTGCAGAGTGCTCCGTATTCCTAGATCCGACAATCCCCTTACTCATTCTCTAGCTAAGAGGGCTTTCTCAAGATGATCGTCTTCTACCTTCTTTTTCCTGTATAGCAAGGTGTCTAAATGTTACTACAGGATGCCTTTTCAAGCCATCTCCTTTACCTAGAGGAAACTACTTTCTGTATACTATCTAGGATGTTAATGAATAATAGTTAACCCACTTTAAGGCTATAGTTTGCCAAAAAAAACTACAACGAACCTCCTTGTTGAGCGCGGGGACACTGGTCCGTCAGATTGGGCTACGCGCTGGGGGTGGGCCCATGTAAACCGTTGTGCACGGGATCCATCGACGAGCAAGGATCAATGTTAGGCGTGAGATTTCCATCCAAAAAACACGAGAGCGATACGAATAGGACTTAGAGAAGACATCTTCCTAGGCCATGCAAAACGGCAAAGGCAAGCCTTAAAAGCAGATAAATACAACAAAATATACTACCAATTATAAGTTTGTTTGAAAGTGTAACCATATGCATGACGGTTGGTTTATATTGATCGGGGGCACAAGAACTAAGAGATTACAAGATTCGGTTACAAACGGCACCATCCCTAGCTAGTCATCCCAAGCTGTCCGATTGGACCAACCATAGCCACTACATATGCCCCCCCACATGTCAACTCACGGTCTCTCTCGGTTGTTCTTTTGACCCCGCGCCCTCACCCCTGGAACAAAAAAAGGAGAAGCCGCTCCACGTGCAGTCTGCATGCGCCGCCGCCAACCTCCACGTGCAGTCTGCACGCGCCGCCAGCCTCACGTCTCCGGCCATGGTTTTCCTTCTACCGCAGCACCCTCCACCACACACAGCTCTACCGTCAGCTGGTTGTAGCTCCTGGCATCCACGGTCGCAGCTTCACTGGTCAATGGTAACAACTTCGTTGGAAAAAGGTCATAGCTCTGCCATCTCTGGTTGTAGCTCCTACCAGCCATGGTTGCAGCTCCCCCTGCATCCACGGTCGCAGCTCCACCGTCATTTGGTTGCCGCTCCCCATCTTCCACTGTCACAGCTGCCACAACTTCCCACATAGTCAATTCCAGCATTAGCCATCGTTGCTTGTAGCATCATCGCAGCTCTAGCCGGCCATCGCTCCATCCTAACTTCCACATCGGCGGTTCCAGCCCGACCCTTATTTTGGGCCTTTCTTTCTTCTTGCACGTATTGAGCTTGGCGCTCTTTGAGATCTCGGAATAGCTTCAAACCAGCGGCCTTGAGCGGGTCTCCTCAAAACCACCGTAACTACCCGCTGCGAGCCATGGTCCTTTCATGCTAAGGTGGAGATCAATTAAATGCTGCCACATCATGCACCTATTTGGATAGATAAATCTTAAAAAAACTTGTCAACGGAGGGAGTAAAATGCAATAGTACACCTAGTGAGAGTCAAGTATTAGGGTGCTCCTACTACACTTTCGTACTACCTTGGGAAGTCTTATGCACTTAGTGGATCACCGTCATGTATTGAATGCTCCTCGGTAGCTGATAGGTACACGGTGTCATAATCTTTCAACGAGATGAAATCGATTTATGTTGGATGAGACTTTGACGACCTGAGTACACAACACTGAACACACGGCGGTACGCCTTAGCAATCGCTAAACCAACTCTTGTGTGGTTATTGATACTGTTGGATACCAAAACTCCCAAGAGCAAAATAGAGGTCCCTAATCTTTGCAGGATCAAGGGAACAATATGATAAGAGCACACGAACTAACATTGGCATTCACGAAGTTGCATTCAGCAACAAAAATGACTACATCCATGCTTCAATAAGGTACCATCACGATTCTTTGGAAAATTCCGCACAATTTATACTGATAATAAGCTGATACTGAAGTGGCTCATGGCTTCATGCCCTAGTATTCAGTATCTATATTTTTTGAAGTCTGCCATCCGTGACCACGGGCCATCAAAATCCAGGATTCCAATCAAAACATCTCTTTTTCTTTTACAAGACCTGATACAGTGCTTATAATTGGCAGACCAAGGCCTCACGAGTCAACTAAAACACATCTGACAGTTAACCACTTCCATCGAGTTGGCCATGGGATAGAAGGTGCGACATGTATTGCTGAACAACAAAGTACAAAGCCGATATAAAACTTGCAAACCATGCGGTGGAAATTAATCCAAACAAAGAAGCTTATTTGAAAATATTAAGACACTTACAGCATGGTAAGTATATGGTGGTTTGCCTTGCCGGTCAAAGTGCTTTGCCATGATGGAAAATTCTATTGGACCCCAGTCGTCTATTTCAAAACAATTACCTAATGCAGCCTTGTAAAGCTGCAAACCACCCGAAAAAAATCAGATATTACCTCTCTGAAGCAAGTGCGCAACTGGCACGGTACACGATGAAAATTTATCTACAAATCTTTTCGGTTAATAGCTCAGTGCACTGGTGGAAAAAGGGCCTTTGGTCGCGGTTCGCAACTGCCATTAGTCGCGGTTGCGCAACCGCGACCAAATAGGCGCGACTAAAGCCCCCCCGCCCCCCAATTTAGTCGCGGTTGCTTAAGAACCGCGACTAAAGGCCCGTCCACGTGGGCGCCAGGCGGCCGTCGGGGCGGAGGACCTTTAGTCCCGGTTCTTCTGGCCAACCGCGACTAAAGGCCGCCGCAGGTTTAGGGTTTTAGCCCCCCCCCCCTAAACCTGTTTTCTGTTTAATTTGTATTGTTTTATTTCTTTTGTGCTTTATTTTAATTTTGAGGGAGTTTCACATATTCTACGGTACTACATACATGCATATGAATGTACAATTTCAAACAAATTTGAAATTAGAACCAAAAAGAATTCAAGAGGAATATACAATATATATTCAATATCATCGGATGACCATATACAATTTTGAACAAGTTTCCATACATAATTTAATGCATATAAAGTTCTACGTCCTCGTAATGGTGTTCTCCTTTAGGATGGAGGACTTCCCTCCTGAACCATCCAGCTAGTTCCTCTTGAAGTGGTCGGAAGCGAGCTTCTGAACTAAGCATCATCCGGAGGTTATTCCTCTGAGCATTGGTATCACTCGGAACCCGCTCAGAGGTGTATCTCCGGATCATCTCACAGACATAGTATGCACATAGATTGGTCTCCGCTGGCTGAATATCCTCACCATTCTTAGCCTTTGACCTTTTGAATTCTAGCTCTTTTTTGAATTCACCGACCTTTGTATCTACGAACCGTCTCCAAACCCTACGAGGCAAAGAAAATTAAATGAACAAGAGAGTTATTAGTTACTTGATATTAGGAAATGAATGAAATAGGCCGATCGATATAGAGCGCAAATGAATGAAAATAATTACTTCTGCAGCATTCTTCTCATGCCGCCCCAAAGCTTTGGATCCTTATTCAGAGAGTCGTGGACGAGACATTCTGAGGTGTCAACTTTAATTACTAGCAGAATCCAGTGGAACCTACGGACACGATACATGCACGGTACGTCATGCATAACTCATCGATTAGCCGGCCACATACCATGCATGGAGTAAACAAAAGAGAATGTTCTCAAGACAGAAACACTCACCCAAAATGGTAAGGAAATAGAATATCACTTTTGAGTTCCTGCTTTGTAAGAAACTGCCACAGGTCTGCCTCCATGTCGGCGGGGTGATGCTCCAACACATATCCATTAACGATGTGTGGGTCAATGAACCCAACATCATGGATGTTCCTTACTCTGCATTCCTTAATCTTCATTCTGCATGTATAATAGCGGACACAACAATATAGTTAGGACATATATATAGTGCAGGCAATATGAATGAGATGGGGTAGAAATAAATCACTTACAGAACGTAGCAACTGATGATAGATTTGTCGAGCTCGCGCAGATTGAAAAGCTGGAACAATTCACTTAGATGAATTTGTACATAGTAATGTTTGAAGTGATGCTCATATCTAACTTCCGCATAAATATATTCTTTGGCGTTTTTATTTTTTATGTAACCCTTGTACCATTTCAGCAGACCTTTCATTTGTGGAGGTAGATCCTCTTCCTGCGCAGGCTCGACGAGAGGCCCATTCTTCACATATGTAATTACTACCTCCTTCACTGGCGCCTCATCAAGGCCTAACAGTTCACGAAGAGTAATACCTAAGTTGGCCGCTTGTTCTCTGGCACTCGTTACAGTCAATCCATGTGCTGCCGCAGCTGCTATGATATCGGGGTCATCCGGACCGGCGGCTTTCACTATAAGCGGGGCAATCGATTGTTTACTTTGTTCCCCGAGCTGGGCAACTTGTTTCCCGCCTTTTTTACTTTCTAATTCCGTTTTCTCGGCCTCCTCCAAGGCTTTGTTCTCCTGGTTCTCCGCCCGCTCTTTCTTCTCCTTCAACATGAGTGCCTGCCTACGAAGTTCACGTGCATAGTCGTCAGGCAGATTCTTCGTGGCTTGGGACGGTGTGCTCAAAAATGACTTAGCCCACTTCTTTTGCTCATCAGAAAATACTGGCTTGGGCTCGGGCTCTCTTTTCTTCTTGCAGTCCGCCTTCCATTTCTCATGATCAGCAGCCACGGCCGCGGCAGTTTCCTCGGCACTACGTTCCCAAGGCCTTGTGGGGAGAGGCTTCAGTGATGGCTCCGGTACCTTTGTGGTCTTAGGTACATAAGGGTCCGGGTTAATAATCCAGGACTGCTTCTGCTTCTTTGCCGGAGGTGGATTGGGGGGCGGCGTCTGATCACCCGCCGGACGAGGACTGGGGGGCGGCGTCTGATCACCCGCCGGACGTTGTGGACTGGGGGGCGTCGGCTGACGTGATGGAGGTGTAGGTGAACCGCCACCACCGTAGGGGGGTGGACTTGTTGTCCTTGGCGCCTCACCTGGAAACTTGATAAACTTCTTTTGCCATAGAATGAAATGGCGCTTGACATCTCCAAGTCTTTTCCCCCCTTCAGGTGTAGCAATGTCAATCTCCAGGTCCTCAAACCCTTGGACTATGTCCTCCACCGTGACACGAGCATAGCCATCTTGAATGGGGTTGTTGTGGTGGAGTGCTCCAGGTAAACATGGTAAAGCACTGCCGATGGCTACCTTCATGGACATGTTCCCGATAGGATAATACAGATGACATTCTTTCATCTCCTTTATATCGTCCACGGGGTAGCGAGGAGGCTCCGGTGCAGTAATTTCGACCACCAGAGGCTCCGGTGCAGTAATTTCGACCACCAGAGGCTCCGGTGCAGTAATTTCGATCGTCGGTGCATCTGCACCAGCCGATGGGGCCTCCGTGGAAGCCACACTGCTTCTCCGCTGCTGGCTTCTGAGATCTGCTGGATGATCTTCATGCTGCGCCCGAGCTGCATCTCTTTCGGCTACTAGTACACTCACGGTTTTCTTCATCACATCCATTTCCGATGCCAACCGCGCCACAATATCTGCTTCCCGATCCATCTTTCTCTTCCGGCTTCTGTAACTGTACGGGTCATCGTTCTGGGGGAACCCTATTTTCCACGGAATGTGCCCCATGCCTCGTACACGTCCTCCGTGTTCAGGATTCCCGAGGGCTTTTGTCAGCGCGTCGTTCTCTCTGTTGAACTTGATCTTCCCCTCTTGAGCATCCCTCATTGCGTCAATAAGGGCTTGGGTGGGTTTAATTATTTTGCCCCGGTAAACACACTCCCCTGTCTCCGGGTTCAGCGTTCCCCCATGCCCGTACCACCAGCTTTTGGCCCTTGGGTCCCATCCCTCCGTACCTGGACGGATTCCTCGCGCCCTCAGCTCGTTCTCCATCTTCTCCCACCTAGGCTCCCAAAGGCGATACCCTCCTAGCCCCATAATATGATTGTACTCCTTCTTAGCCGCATTTTCCTTATTTTTTCGATATTTGAATGAACTGCTCCGATTTCTTTTGCTTCACAAATTCTGGCCAATCATGTTTCAGTTTCTCATATTGTCCTTTGAAATCCGGAGTCTTGTTCTGCTTGACAAAGTCATGGGCTAGATTTTGCTTGAATTTCCGGAATGCGTCGGCCATCTTATGAAGAGCGAACTGTTTGACTAGCCTCCTCCTCTCCTTGTTTTCCTCAATCTTGTTACCCTCCTCATCGAATTTGTTGTATTCCGGAGGTAGAACGAAATGTTCCATAAGCTTCTTGAAGCAATCTTTTTTTGTTCTCTTATCGACAAAAGTGAAACCAGCAATTCGTGCCTTCTTTGGCTTATTCCACTCCTGGACGGTGATCGAGACGTTGTCTCTAACAATGGCTCCGCATTGGTTGACAAACTTGGTGGCGTTCTTGCGGGGCTCCAGCGGCCTGCCGGTTGTACTGTCGACAACCTCGATGGTGCATGTTTCTCCTTGTTTCATCGTCTTGGTTGCGCCACGCTTTGACGACGTACTCGATTGTTTCGACGATCCGGCCGAGGGCTAAAATAAGAAAGAGAGTCGCGCGCGTTAGTACACACATATTTATTCAAATCAGTTAGTTTGTATCACCAGAGGCTCAATGTATATATATACCTCGGCGCCGGAGGTGGTTGCTACTTCCATTTGAAGATCGTTGTTTATCGACGTTTGTTCGGCATCATCTTGCTGACGGCGCCCTTCATCTTCACCGTCAAGGTTCAGATAAGAAGAGATATCATCTTCTTCTTGTCCGGTCGGCACATATAGAATATCGCCATTTATGATGCCGAACATATGTGCTTCACCGTCCGGATCATAGTTGTCCATAATCGGGTCAGCTCTATCGTCCGCCATTATGCCAGTCCTGAAAACATGTAGTAAAAACAAATTAATTAAGTGAAGAAGGGGGGCAGTGGCGGTGGCGGTGGCGAAAGGGCGGTGGCAAAAGGAGGGGGCGAGGAAGGGGTGGGACAGGGTGTCCCGGTAGAGCGCGAGACGGGGCGGCAGACGACGGCGTCACGGAGAGGGAGGCGAGGACAACACACATGTATAACCCTCGCCGCCCCCTCTCGATCCCTAAAAAAACACCGCGCGCATCGCCGCCCCCCTCACCGCCCCCTCTCCGTATATACGTTTTTTTGTTAATTATCAAATTTTACGGTTTTTTTGTTAATTATCAAGTTTTAAGTTATTTTACCGTTTTTGTTAAACTAATTAACTAGTTAAAATTAAAAAGAACAAAAAAAAGAAAAAAAAAAGAAAAAATTCTCTCTTTCTCTCCACGATCTCGCTCTCTGTAGAGAGGCGCGCGCGTGCGCACGCGGCGGCGAGGCCGGCCGGCGGCGTTGAGGGCGGGCGAGAGGCGGCGCGGTGG
>NC_041385.1:406910851-406932619 GCF_002162155.2 Triticum dicoccoides | reverse complement strand
GAGGGCGACGGCGGGCGGCGTCGAGGGCGAGGGCGACGGCGGGCGGCGTCGAGGGCGAGGGCGACGGCGGCAGGCCTTCGGCGCGGCAGAGAAGACGAGAAATGGAGGCGACGGCGGCAGGCCTTGTATTTATAGCCCCCCCTTTAGTCGCGGTTGGGGAGGCGACCCGCGACTAAAGGGTAACCTTTAGTCGCGGTTGGCCAGACCAACCGCGACTAAAGGGTAACCTTTAGTCGCGGTTGGGCAGACCAACCGCGACTAAAGGTATTTTTCAAAATACTTTTTCTTTTTCAAAATTTTAAAAATACAAATAATATATCAAAAAATTCAGAAAAATAAAACTAATTCAATTCAATATGTTAAAAACACAAATATTATATCAAAAAATTCAGAAAAATAAAACTAATTCAATTCAAAATTCTAAAAATACAAATAATATATCAAAAAATTAAGAAAAATAAAACTAATTCAATTCAAAATGTTAAAAATACAAATAATATATCAAAAAATTCAGAAAAATAAAACTAATTCAATTCAATATGTGAAAAATACAAATAATATATCAAAAAAGGAGTATGACTAAATCACTCCAAATTTCATGTATCATCAGTGGTATCTCGAATCATTCGAAAATGGACACCAAACACATCACGGGTAATATAATTCACACGATCCATTCAACAAAGTTTGGTATAATAAATTATTACACATCATTTCTTCCCTTGTGTCCCTGCTTGCTTACGATTGTGCCGTATCCATGGAGCATCCTCATCATTTAACTTAATGCTTGGGTCGGTGTTCACTTTGAAGGGCAGAATTTCAGCAAACATATTATAATCTTCTGACATGTCTGTCTTGTCCTCCACTTCCACAATGTTTCTTTTCCCTGAAAGAACAATGTGGCGCTTTGGATCATCGCATGATGTACTGATCGTTTTCTTATCTTTCCGTTTCCTCGGTTTGCTACTCATGTCCTTCACATAGAAAACCTGAGCGACATCTTTCGCTAGGACGAATGGTTCGTCAAGGTAACCAAGATTGTTGAAATCCACCATTGTCATTCCGTATTGCTGGTCCACCTTTACCCCACCTCCTGTTAGCTTGAACCATTTGCACCGGAACAAAGGGACCTTAAAGGAGGGTCCATAGTCAAGTTCCCATATCTCCTCTATGTAACCATAATATGTGACCTTTTGCCCATTCTCGGTTGCTGCATCAAAGAGGACACCACTGTTTTGGTTGGTGCTCTTTTTATCTTGGGCGATCGTGTAAAATGTATTCCCATTTATCTCGTACCCTTGGAAAGTCGTTATAGTCGAAGATGGTGTCTTGGCCAACATGTACAGCTGATCTACAACATCATTGTCATTCATTAAATGTTTTCTCAACCAACTGCCGAAAGTCTCCATGTGGGCCTTCCTAATCCAGGATTCAGGCTTCCCCGGGTTGTCCGAGCGTAAAATATTCTTGTGTTTCTCAAAGTACGGAGCCACCAAGCTGGAATTGGTCAGTACAGTGTGGTGTGCTTCAGTCAGAGAATGGCCGTCCATACATATCGTTGATTTCCTTCCTATCGTGCCTTTTCCACTTAGTCTCCCCTCGTGCCGCGATTGAGGAAGACCAATCGGCTTAAGGTCAGGAACAAAGTCAACACAAAACTCAATTACCTCCTCATTTCCATAGCCCTTGGCGATGCTTCCTTCTGGCCTAGCACGGTTACGAACATATTTCTTTAATACTCCCATGAACCTCTCGAAGGGGAACATATTGTGTAGAAATACAGGACCGAGAATGAAAATCTCTTCGACTAGGTGAACCAAGAGGTGCGTCATAATATTGAAGAAGGATGGCGGGAACACCAACTCGAAACTGACAAGACATTGGATCACATCGTTCTGTAACCGTGGTAGATCTTCTGGATTGATTACCTTCTGAGAGATTGCATTGAGGAATGCACATAGCTTCACAATGGCTACTCGGACATTTTCCGGCAGGAGCCCCCTCAAAGCAATCGGAAGCAATTGCGTCATAATCACGTGGCAGTCGTGAGACTTCAGATTTTGGAACTTTTTCTCCGCCATGTTTATTATTCCCTTTATATTGGACGAGAATCCAGACGGGACCTTCATACTGCTCAGGCATTCAAAAAAGATGACCTTCTCTTCTTTGGTCAGAGCGTAGCTGGCACGACCTTGAAACCATTCCGGATGCCGGTCATCAGGGTCTTTCAAACGTTGCTGGTCCTGCCGTGCTTCCTTTGTATCATTTGTCTTCCCATACACGCCCAAGAAGCTTAGGAGGTTCACGCAAATATTCTTCGTAACGTGCATCACGTCGATTGCAGAGCGGACTTCTAGGACTTTCCAATATTCTAGCTCCCAGAATATAGATTTCTTCTTCCACATGGCTGCGTGCCCGTCAGCTCCCTTCGGAACTGATTGTCCGCCAGGACCCTTTCCAAAGATGACTTTCAAATCCTTGACCATATCAAATACCTCAGCACCAGTGCGTTCCGCAGGCTTCTGCCGGTGATCTGCCTTGCCGTTGTAATGCTTGCCTTTCTTTCTTACTGGATGAATTTTCGGAAGAAATCGACGATGCCCAAGGTACACGTTCTTCTTACAATTTGGCAAATGTACACTTTCAGTCTCATGTAAGCAGTGCGTGCATGCATTGTATCCCTTATTTGACAGTCCCGAAAGGTTACTAAGAGCAGGCCAATCGTTGATGGTTACAAAAAGCAACGCTCGTAGGTTAAATTCCTCTTTTTTGTGCTCATCCCACACACGGACACCAGGTCTGCCCCACAGCTGTAAAAGTTCATCAACTAATGGCCTTAGGTACACATCGATGTCGTTGCCGGGTTGCTTCAGACCTTCGATGAGCACTGGCATCATAATGAACTTCCGCTTCATGCACAACCAAGGAGGAAGGTTGTAGATGCATAGAGTCACGGGCCAGGTGCTATGGCTGGAGCTCTGCTTGCCAAAAGGATTCATGCCATCTGTACTTAGACCAAATCTTATGTTCCTTGCGTCAGCTGCAAAATCTTTGAACTCTCTGTCGATCTTTCTCCATTGCGTTCCATCTGCGGTGTGTCTCAACTCCCCGTCCGACTTACGGTCCTCTTTGTGCCATCGCAACAACTTTGCATGCTCTTTGTTCCTGAACAGACGTTTCAACCGTGGTATTATAGGAGCATACCACATCATCTTGGCGGGAACCCTCTTCCTGGGTTTCTCGCCCTCAACATCGTCACCAGGGTCATCGCCTCTGATCTTATAACGCAATGCAGTGCATACCGGGCATTCATTCAAATTCTCGTATTCACCGCGGTAGAGGATGCAGTCGTTGATGCATGCATGTATCTTCAGAACCTCTAAACCTAGAGGGCAGACAACCTTCTTTGCTTCGTACGTACTGGCGGGCAACTCGTTATTCTTTGGAAACATATTCTTCAACATTTTCAGCAAGTTTTCAAATGCCGAGTCAGCTACACCTGCCTGTGCCTTCCATTTCAGCAAATCCAGTGTGCAGCCCAGCTTTTTCAGACCATCATCGCATCCGGGGTACAACGACTTTCTGTGATCCTCTAACATGCGATCCAAATTCTCCCTCTCATTTTCAGTTTCGCAGCGTCTCCGTGCATCAGCAATGGTCCGACCAAGATCATCAACGGTCTCATCACGTGCCTCTTCTTCACCTTCACCTTCCCCTTCACCTTCAGCATCCTCCATGAAAGTATCACCGAAATGAGCAAGATAGCTTTCATCGATGAAATCATCCCCTTCTTCATCTTCTTCCATTATAACCCCTCTTTCTCCATGCTTGGTCCAACAATTATAGCTTGGCATGAAACCGTGCCGAAGCAGGTGCAGGTGAACTTCTCTTGAGGAAGAGTAACCCTTCTGATTCTTACAGTCAACACATGGACAGATAATAAAACCCTTCTGCTTGTTCGCATTAGCCACTACGAGGAAATCTTTCAAACCCGTAGTGAACTCGCGGGATAGTCGGTTACCGTACATCCATTGCCGATTCATCTGCATTATTATAATATAAAATATATAATTAACCATCATGCATTTGTTAAACTAACTAGCTATAAACAATAGAAATTAAACAATGAACAACACACATGCATATTTTATCAATGACACACATGCATGAAAGGTTCAAGTTGCTAACCGCGATCGAGGAGGAAAAAATAAATGAGGAACCTCAAGTGTGGCTCCAACACTTCATATCATGTTTGTTACACCCTCTTGGGGCATTTCATCAAACACCTTGTGTGCATAAGAGGAACCAAAAGCAAACTTACACCCCCTTGTGAAGCTTGTGAAGAGAAGTGGCACCAAATGGCTAAGTGAGCGTGCTGAACTGGTATATATAGGGGAGGAGCTTTAGTCGCGGTTGGCCTGGCCAACCGCGACTAAAGGCCTTTGGGCACCTTTAGTCGCGGTTGGCCTGGCCAACCGCGACTAAATCCCCTCACGTGCACCAGCTGGCCACCGAGCACCCTGGGCCCAGGCCTTTGGTCGCGGTTCGTCTGCCGAACCGCGACTAAAGACTTCATTAGTCGCGGTTTCTACAGTTTCGCGACTAATGGGGCTGGACGGAAGCCTCTTTTTCTACCAGTGTGCCAGAAGGGTAGGAAGCATAATACTGATCGGCCCTCGAAATGCCAGCTCTTGTCCTGCAGTAACCTCAGAGAGAGAAGAATTTTGGTGGTAAAGAACAAGAAGTCACAAGAGTTTGCAACTGTGGAAAAAGGGTAAGTCAGCAATGACATACGTATTGCTTGTGTAAGCATAGGTAACGAGTGTAGTGAAGGAATAGAATCCAGCATAAGACGCCAATCGCCTAAACTTCTGAATCTTTAAGATCTCCTTGCACTGATACAAAATGTCCATTTCACAGCAGCTAGACACTGGTATTAAAAAAGATAAATTAAGTGAAGACAAACACAGTCCAACAAAGCCAGCGTTGTTGGAGCCATCAGGAAACAAATCATTATCCTAAAATGTTTCTGCATATTATAAATTCTTGGGTGATTGCTGATGCCACTAACATAACCAGCTTTCATAGGCGCTAATTGGGAAAGGCAAAGTTTCTGCATGTACATAGTCTTGACAGATTAAACAAGTAAAAAACAATGCAAGCCTAGATTCTTGAGTATTCGCATGAAAAAAAAAAACTAGCGACCATGCAACAAAGGTAGAGTGACTAAATAGTATTCCCGCCGTCCGAAAATACTTGTCATCAAAATGGACAAAAAGGGATGTATCTAGAACTAAAATACGTCTAGATACATTCTTTTTTATTCATTTGGATGACAAGTATTTCCGGACGGAGGGAGTAATTACACTGAAATATCATGCTTAGAGGTTGTACAGTACTACAGTGGTGGAAACACATTTATATTTCAAGGTTTTTACAATTTTCTACAAAGAATTCAGAAAGAGGAGGGGCAAAATATAGAGCCTGATCTGAACAGTATGGTTGCTGCCGGAGACCGGAGGACCTGACGCTGGCTGCCAGCCGCTGCGAAGATACGAGGTCCGAGGTCGCGGAGTCGCCGCGATCCCCTTCCTTGGGCAGGACATTCGCCGCGATATCACCTTCACGAGGAGCAAGATGTGTCCCGCCGGCTGCACGCCGCCGCCGGTCGTCGCCGCGTCGGGCTCCACGCGTCAGGGAGGTTAGGGATTCGGCCGCAAGAGGCCTTCCTGATGTTTTTTTCTTTGATTTGATTTTTTAGGTTTTTTTTTTTGAGTTGCCAAACACTTTATTCATCTGGTTGAATATGAAGCGGGATACATGAAGGTTCATGGGTGAATTAGCCACAGCCGGCGACCCTGATCGAGTATCAAAGAATGTTTGGCAAGATTGTGTGCATCAATGTTCGATGCTCTACCTTCGAAAGTAAAATTACATGAATTAAAAAAGGATCTTCGCATGGAGATCTCCTTGATGATTGTCATATAAGCTCCACCCTCTCCTCTTTGTATGTCATCAACTACTGTTTTGCAGTCACTTGCCATCACAAAATTCTGAAGCGAGAGGTCTTCTGCTAGTGTAAGTGCTTCGAGGCAAGCTAATGCTTCAACCACTATAGGATCAATAATTCCTGGAAATACCGGCGCCGGAGAGCCCAAGTACAAGCCTGTACTATCCAGACGTACTGCTGTTGCTACTGCTGTACCTGTGTCAGATAAGCCTGCATCAACATTGACTTTCATATGTCCGCTCGGCGGGGGCGTCCAAGCCAACCTCGAAGGCGCAGCCAAACGAACTGATGGCCTTCTCATCGACCTCTGGTTCAGCTTGTTGATTGTTTCCAATTCAAGCAAGAAGTGTTGAACAAACTTGTGCGTTGCCATCGGACTTTGATAGACCTCGTGGATTGCTTTGCGCCTGGCTATCCAGATTGCCCACAAGGTGGTTGCCATCTCCATAAACTATGCTTGCGAGAGTGATTCTTGAGCCTGAAATAACCAGTGTTTGGCATTAGGTTCACGGATATCAGCCATTACTTCCACTATCTCCTCATCAGCCAAAGCCTATACACAGCGTGCCATCGAACACTCTATTAAAGAATGTTTCCAGGAATCAATGCAACCGCATAGTTGGCAATTCTCGACGGTACTCATATGCCTATGCTTTCTCACATCTTCTGTCGGTAAGGATTCTCTCGCGAGTCTCCACAAGAAGGTTTTGACTTTTGAAGGGATCCTAATATTCCAGAGCGAACTCCATCCTTTCTCTGCTTGGGACAAATCTTATACTGATGTCCGCCCTCCAAGCAAATCCTCACCTCTTCTCTTTGTTTCTGCTAGCAGTTTATAGGCTGATTTAACTGAGAAGGAGCCTTTTTTCTCATAATGCCAAGCCCAGAAGTCTGACATGGGTATGGTGCATATTCTTGATAGCCTCAACATCAATTGGCAAAAAATACTGCTGTAGAATGTCAGCTCTCCACATTGCTGCTGTGGGATCAATCAATTCTGCCACCATAGTGGGCGGGTTTGGCGACAAGCAGGCAATCGACTTCATTGAAGTGTCTCTCGGAATCCAGTTATGTGACCATATCTGTGTGGCCCTCCCATCTCCTATCCTGCTTATTATGCCTTGAGCTAGCATCTCTCTCCCCTCAACCAGCGATCGCCATACCTGCGATGGGTGAGAGCCCACAGCGGCATCCAAGAAGTTCACCTCCGGATAATAAATCGCCTTGAGTAACTTTGCACAGAGAGAGTCAGGCGTAATCAACAAAGGCCATGCCTGTCGGGCTAATAATGCAAGGTTGAACAACTCAAGATCTCTGAATCCAAGTCCTCCGTACTTCTTTGGTTGTGTCATTGCGTGCCAAGAGACCCAGTGGGGCTTTCGCTTGCCCTCTTTGCTGCCCCAAAAGAACTGTTGGATGAGTTTGTTTAGGTGTTCACACAGCCCCCTCGGGAGTTTAAAGCATGACATAGAAAAACTGGGACCGCTTGCGCTACGGACTTGATCAAAATTTCTTTCCCCGCAACAAAGATTGCTTTTTCAATCCACCCCTTTACCTTGCTCCAAAGCCTGTCCTTTAGATACTTGAAAGCCCCAGTTTTACTAGATCCAACATCAGATGGCATTCCCAGATACTTTTCGTTAAGAGTTTCAGTTTGTACGTTGAGTATACCTTTGACCTCCTGTCTGGTAGACTCTGTACAACCTTTACTGAAAAAGACCGAGGACTTGTTACTGTTAATCCTTTGGCCCGAGACTTGACAGTAAGCATTCAGTAAGTTTGACACCTCCATCGCCCCTGCACCATTTGCCTTGAAAAACAGCAGGCTATCATCCACAAATAAAAGGTGGTTAACCGGGGGCGCCAAAGGAGCCACCTGAATTCCACCAACTTGCGACGACTGATCTCTGGATTTGAGGAGGCCTGAAAGGCCCTCCACTGCTAACAAGAAAAGGTAGGGTGATATTGGGTCTCCCTGCTGAATACCTCTGGAAGGTTTAAATTCCTCAAGTTTTCTCCCATTGAAAAGAATAGAGAAAGAGACTGACTTTACCATGCTCATTGCCCTTTGCACCCATAACTCGGAGAAACCCAGCTTGAGCATTAGAGCCTCCAAATAATCCCACTCCACTCTATCATATGCTTTCATCATATCCAATTTCAAGGCACAACTCCTATGCTTTAGAGCTTTATTTCATTTCATGAAATGGAGACACTCATAGGCCATAATAATGTTATCCGTAATCATGCGACCTAGCACAAAGGTTGACTGCTCTGGCGAAATAATCTCTGGTAGTACCTCCTTAAGACGGTTAGCAACAACTTTTGAAGCAATTTTGTACAGGACGTTGCATAAACTTATTGGATGGAACTGAGTAAGGGAAGTAGGAGATTTAACCTTCGGTATGCGAACCAAGTATGTATTGTTGATACACTCCACACTTTCCTCACCATGCAATATGCGTATGACAGCTTTAGTCACTTCATCACCACAAATGTCCCAATGTTTTTGAAAGAAATGGGTTGGAAAGCCGTATGGACCTGGCACTTTTGTTGGAAACATGTGAAACAGAGTTGTTTTTACCTCCTCCCCTGTGTATGAAGCATTCAAAGAAGCATTCATTGCAGGGGTGACTCTGGTCGAAACCGAGTCCAGAACTTGGTGCATATTGGTAACCCCTTCAGAAGTATATAGCTCTGTGTAAAACTGAGTCGCCATCTGCTCAAGTTCGTCAATTTCTGTCACAACATCCTCGTTACCCTTTGTCAAAGACTTGATAAGGTTCTTTCTTTTCCTCATTGTGGCTCTGATGTGGAAGTTCCGGGTGTTCTTGTCACCTTGTGCTAACCAATCAACATGTGATCTCTATTTCCATAAGATTTCTTCCCGATGATATAGCTCAACCAAGTTTTCGGTTATCTTGAGCTCTTGTGCAGAGGGGCCGATTCGACCTGGAATAGCACGTAGGATCTCCAGCTCGTGTTTCATCCTTTTAATCTCCCAACTCACATTACCAAATGTTTGACGATCCCATCTAGACAAATCACTGGCAAGTTGTTGAAGTTTATCCTTCAATTCACTAACTGTCAGACTATCGCAGTCTTTCTTCCACTCACCATCCACGAAAACTTTTAATTCTGGGTGTGTTTCCCACATAAGCTCGTACTTAAATTGTTTAGGGCCACCCTTCTTAACAAGATCATCCGAGAACTTCAGCAAAATAGGAGAATGGTCAGAACAAGCAGCTTTCTCGTGCACAACCGATGCAGCCGGAAATAACGAGCACCAGTTTGTATCAGCTACCGCCCTATCCAAGCGAACCCTTGTGTAAGTGCCTCCAGAAACCCTCTTCTCAAAAGTCCATGGGGAGCCTGTGTGGCCGAGGTCAGTTAGTCCACAAATGTTAAGGGCTTCTATGAAGCCATCAAGCTGTGTCTGACTCCGTTGGCCTACTCCCTCATATTCAGAATGGAGCAAAACCTCATTAAAATTGCCCAGCATCACCCATGGTTCTTTTGGTAATACTGCAAGTGAGCGTATTGTGCCCACGTCTTGTGCCTCTCCGATACCTGCGCTTCACCGTAAATACATGTGAGCCTCCAGGGTGCCGACCCTAGGTCAGAAATCTTTGCATCAATATGATAATTCAAATAGCCCAACACCTTAAGTTTTATCTCCTCATTCCAAAAAAGTACATGACCACCGCTCCGACCAGAGCTACTAACTGCAAAAGATTTATTGTAACCAAAATAAGGAGCTAGAACCTCAGCACGCGTGTTTTGGGTCTGAGTTTCAACTAAACACAACACAACTGGGGTAAATTTGGTCGCCATCTCGCGAACCTCTCGAACTGTCGCGGGATTACCCAAACCGCGGCAGTTCCAGCATATTGTACTCATTGTACCCGGCGGTGTCCCCCACGGGGAGCCACCGATGTATCATCTACACTTGTCTCCATTGCTTTTTCATCCACAGCAACACCATCATTACCCCGCATCTTCTTCTTGTTTGCGTTTTTCTGCGGCGTGCTTAAAAGGTCTGAAGAGCTGCTCTCGCCAACAAATTGGTGTACTATATTGTTGGGGAACGTAGTAATTTCAAAATTTTCCTACGCACACGCAAGATCATAGTGATGCATAGCAACGAGAGGGGAGAGTGTTCTCCATGTACCCTCCGTAGACCGAAAGCGGAAGCGTTAGAACAACGCGGTTGATGTAGCCGTACGTCTTTACGGCCCGACCACTCAAGCACCGAAAGCACGGCACCTCCGAGTTCTAGCACATGTTCAGCTCGATGACATACCTTGAACTCCGATCCAGCCGAGTGTCGAGGGAGAGTTCCGTCAGCACGATGGCGTGGTGACGATGTTGATGTTCTACCGTCGCAGGGCTTCGCCTAAGCACCGCTACAATATTATCGAGGAGGACTATGGTGGAGGGGGGCACCGCACACGGCTAAGAGATCAATGATCTGTTGTTATGTCTTTAGAGGTGCCCTCCTGCCCCCGTATATAAACGAGCAAGGGGGGAGGGGGCGGCCGGCCAGGGAGGAGGCGCGCCATGGGGAGTCCTACTCCCACCGGGAGTAGGACTCCCTCCTTTCCTTGTTGGACTTGGAGAAGGGAGGAAAGAGGAGGGAGAGAGAGGAAGGAAAGGGGGGGCGCCCCCCTCTCCTTGTCCTATTCGGACTAGGGGGGAGGGGCGCGCGGCCCAACCCTGGCTGCCTCTCCTCTTCTCCACTAAGGTCCACTATGGCCCATTAAGCCCCCGGGGGGTTCCGGTAACCCCTCGGTACTCCGGTAAAATCCCGATTTCACCCGGAACACTTCCGATATCAAAATATAGGCTTCCAATATATCAATCTTCATTTCTCGACCATTTCAAGACTCCTCGTCATGTCTGTGATCACATCTGGGACTCCGAACAACCTTTGGTACATCAAAACTCATAAACTCATAATATAATTGTCATCGAAACTTTAAGCATGCGGACCCTACGGGTTTGAGAACTATGTAGACATTACCGAGACACGTTTCTGGTCAATAACCAATAGCGGAACCTGGATGCTCATATTGGCTCCTACATATTCTACGAAGATCTTTATTGGTCAAACCGCATAACAACATACGTTGTTCCCTTTGTCAATGGTATGTTACTTGCCCGAGATTTGATCGTCGGTATCTCAATACCTAGTTCAATCTCGTTACCGGCAAGTCTCTTTACTCGTTATGTAATGCATCATTCCGTAACTAACTCATTAGCTACATTGCTTGCAAGGCTTATAGTGATGTGCATTACCGAGAGGGCCCAGAGATACCTCTCCGACAATCGAAGTGACAAAACCTAATCTCGAAATACGCCAACTCAACATGTACCTTTGGAGACACCTGTAGAGCTCCTTTATAATCACCCAGTTACGTTGTGACGTTTGGTAGCACAAAAAGTGTTCCTCCGATAAACGGGAGTTGCATAATCTCATAGTTGTAGGAACATGTATAAGTTATGAAGAAAGCAATAGCAACATACTAAACGATCAACTGCTAAGCTAACGGAATGGGTCAAGTCAATCACATCATTCTCCTAATGATGTGATCCCTTTAATCAAATGACAACTCATGTCTATGGTTAGGAAACATAACCATCTTTGATTAATGAGCTAGTCAAGTAGAGGCATACTAGTGACATTAAATTTATCTATGTATTCACACATGTATCATGTTTCCGGTTAATACAATTCTAGCATGAATAATAAACATTTATCATGATATAAGGAAATAAATAATAACTTTATTATTAGCTCTAGGGCATATTTCCTTCAGTCTCCCACTTGCACTAGAGTCAATAATCTAGATTACACAGTAATGATTCTAACACCCATGGAGCCTTGGTGTTGATCATGTTTTGCTCGTGGAAGAGGCTTAGTCAACGGGTCTGCAACATTCAGATCCGTATGTATCTTGCAAATCTCTATGTCTCCCACCTGGACTTGGTCCCGGATGGAATTGAAGTGTCTCTTGATGTGCTTGGTCCTCTTGTGAAATCTAGATTCCTTTGCCAAGGCAATTGCACCAGTATTGTCACAGAAGATCTTCATTGGTCCCGATGCACTAGGTATGACACCTAGATCGGAAATGAACTCCTTCATCCATACTCCTTCATTTGCTGCTTCCGAAGCAGGTATGTACTCCGCTTCGCATGTAGATCCCGCCACGATGCTTTGTTTAGAACTGCACCAACTGACAGCTCCACCGTTCAATATAAACACGTATCCGGTTTGCGATTTAGAATCGTCCGGATCAGTGTCAAAGCTTGCATCGACGTAACCATTTACGACTAGCTCTTTGTCACCTCCATAAACGAGAAACATATCCTTAGTCCTTTTCAGGTATTTCAAGATATTCTTGACTACTGTCTAGTGATCCACTCCTGGATTACTTTGGTACCTCCCTGCTAAACTTATTTCTAAGCATACATCAGGTCTGGTACACAGCATTGCATACATGATAGAGCCTATGGCTGAAGCATAGGGAACATCTTTCATTTTCTCTCTATCTTCTGTTGTGGTCGGGCATTGAGTCTGACTCAACTTCACACCTTGTAATACGGGCAAGAACCCTTTCTTTGCTTGATCCATTTTGAACTTTTTCAAAACTTTATCAAGGTATGTGCTTTGTGAAAGTCCAATTAAGCGTCTTGATCTGTCTCTATAGATCTTGATGCCTAATATGTAAGCAACTTCACCGAGGTCTTTCATTAAAAAACTTTTATTCAAGTATCCTTTTATGCTATCCAGAAATTCTATATCATTTCCGATTAACAATATGTCGTCTACATATAATATCAGAAATGCTACAGAGCTCCCACTCACTTTCTTGTAAATACAGGCTTCTCCAAAAGTATGTATAAAACCATATGTTTTGATCACACTATCAAAGCGTTTATTCCAACTCCGAGAGGCTTGCACCAGTCCATAAATGGATCGCTAGAGCTTGCACACTTTGTTAGCACCTTTTGGATCGACAAAACCTTCTGGTTGCATCATATACAACTCTTCTTCTAGAAATCCATTTAGGAATGCAGTTTCGACATCCATTTTCCATATTTCATAATCATAAAATGCGGCAATTGCTAACATGATTCGGACAGACTTAAGCATCATTACAGGTGAGAAAGTCTCATCATAGTCAACCCCTTGAACTTGTCGAAAACCTTTCGCAACAAGTCGAGCTTTTGTAGACAGTGACATTACCATCAGCGTCAGTCTTCTTCTTGAAGATCCATTTATTCTCGATGGCTTGCCGATCATCGGGCAATTCAACCAAAGTCCATACTTTGTTCTCATACATGGATCCCATCTCAGATTTCATGGCCTCAAGCCATTTTGCGAAATCTGGGTTCATCATCGCTTCCTCATAGTTCGTAGGTTCGCCATGGTCAAGTAACATGACTTCCAGAATAGGATTATCGTACCACTCTGGAGCAGATCTTACTCTGGTTGACCTACGAGGTTCTGTATTAACTTGATCTGAAGTTTCATGATCAATATCATTAGCTTCCTCACTGATTGTTGTAGTCGTCACAGGAACCGGTTTCTATGATGAACAATTTTCCAATAAGGGAGCAGGTACAGTTTGATACATCTCCAACGTATCTATAATTTATGAAGCATTCATGCTATTTTATTATCTGTTTTGAATGATTACAGGCTTTATTATACACTTCTATATTACTTTTGGGACTAACCTATTAACCGGAGGCCCAGCCCATATTGTTGTTTTATTGCCTGTTTCAGTATTTCAAAGAAAAGGGTATCAAACGGAGTCCAAACGGAATGAAACCTTCGGCAGCGTGATTTTTAGGAAGAATATGATCCGGGAGACTTGGAGTTCACTTCAGAAGATCATCGAGGAGGCCACAAGATAGGGGGCGCGCCCACCCCCTGGGTGCGCCCTACCCTCTTGTGGGCCCCTCGAGGCTCCCCCGACCGACTTCTTTCGCCTATATAAGCCTACGTACCCTAAAAACATCGAATATCAAGATAGATCGGGAGTTCCGCCGCCGCAAGCCCTTGTAGCCACCAAAAACCTCTCGGGAGCCCGTTCCGGCACCCTGACGGAGGGGGAACCCATCATCGGTGGCCATCTTCATCATCCCGATGCTATCCATGACGAGGAGGGAGTAGTTCACCCTCGGGGCTGAGGGTATGTACTAATAGCTATGTGTTTGATCTCTCTCTCTCTCGTGTTTTCTCTATGGCACGATCTTGATGTATCGCGAGCTTTGCTATTATAGTTGGATCTTATGATGTTTCTCCCCCTCTACTCTCTTGTAATGGATTGAGTTTTCCCTTTGAACTTATCTTATCCAATTGAGTCTTTAAGGATTCGAGAACACTTGATGTATGTCTTGTCGTGCTTATCTATGGTGACAATGGGATATCACGTGCCACTTGATGTATGTTTTGGTGATCAACTTGCGGGTTCCGCCCATGAACTTATGCATAGGGGTTGGCACACATTTTCGTCTTGACTCTCCGGTAGAAACTTTGGGGCACTCTTTGAAGTACTTTGTGTTGGTTGGATGAATTTGAGATTGTATGATGCATATAGTATAATCATGCCCACGGATACTTGAGGTGACAATGGAGTATCTAGGTGACATTAGGGTTTTAGTTGATTTGTGTCTTAAGGTGTTATTCTAGTACGAACTCTTGAATAGATCGATCTGAAAGAATAACTTTGAGGTGGTTTCGTACCCTACCATAATCTCTTCGTTTGTTCCCCGCTATTAGTGGCTTTGAAGTGAATCTTTGTTGCATGTTGAGGGATTGTTATATGATCTATCTATGTTATTATTGTTGAGATAACTTGCACTAGTGAAAGTATGAACCCTATGCCTTGTTTCCTACCATTGCAATACCGTTTACGCTCACTTTTATTATTAGTTACCTTGCTGTTTTTATATTTTCAGATTACAAATACCCATATCTACTATCCATATTGCACTTGTATCACCATCTCTTCGCCGAACTAGTGCACCTATACAATTTACCATTGTACTGGGTGTGTTGGGGACACTAGAGACTCTTTGTTATTTGGTTGCAGGGTTGTTTGAGAGAGACCATCTTCATCCTACGCCTCCCATGGATTGATAAACCTTAGGTCATCTACTTGAGGGAAATTTGCTACTGTCCTACAAACCTGTGCACTTGCAGGCCCAACAACATCTACAAGAAGAAGGTTGTGTAGTAGACATCAAGCTCTTTTCTGGCGCCGTTGCCGGGAAGGTGAGTGCTTGAAGGTATATCTTTAGATCTTGCAATTGAATCTTTTTGCTTCTTGTTTTATCACTAGTTTAGTTTATAAAAGAAAACTACAAAAAAATGGAATTGAGTTTGTCTCATACGCTTCATCTTTTTAATATCTTTCGTGAGAATGGTGGAAAGGAAAATTGTGCTCAAGTGCTAGAAGAAGAATGTATTAAAATGTTTGGTACTAGAACTTTGTGTGATGAGCATGATTGCAATGTTGTTAGTATGAATTCCTCTAATATCCATGATGCTAATGATATGCAAAGCCACAAGCTTGGGGATGCTATGTTTGATGAAGATGATATTTTTTGTCCCCCAAGTTTTGATGAGCAAATTTATTATGTTGAAAGCATGCCTCCTATTTATGATGATTATATTGATGAAAGTGGGTTTGGAAGAATGTCAACTTTAGGAAGTAATTATCCCACTATTTTGGAGGATATTGAATCTTATTGTGCTGAATATGAAAGTGGAATTGGAAGAGCGTCAACTTTATTTAGTGATTCCACTATCTTGGGAGAGGTTTCAATCGATTATGATGAGAACAAAGTTCCTATCTATGATGATTATTTTGATGACTTGTATGCTATTAGGAATAATGATAACCATGAAACTTGTCATCATGATTTTAGTTTTCAATTGGATTATGCCTCACATGATAATTATTTTGTTGAGTTTGCTCCCACTACTATTCATGAGAAGAAATTTGCTTATGTGGAGAGTAGTAAAAATTCTATGCTTGTAGATCATGAAAAGAATGCTTTAGGTGCTGGTTATATTGTTGAATTCATTCATGATGCTACTGAAAATTATTATGAGGGAGGAACATATGCTTGTAGGAATTGCAATAATGTCAAGTTTCCTCTCTATGTGTTGAAAGTCTTGAAGTTATGCTTATTTTACCTTCCTATGCTAGTTGATTATTGTTCCCATAAGTTGTTTGCTCACAAAATCCCTATGCATAGGAAGTGGGTTAGACTTAAATGTGCTAGTCATATGCTTCATGATGCTCCCTTTATGTTTCAATTCTTATCTTTTATGTGAGCATCATTGTCATCATCATGCCTAGCTAGAAAGGCATTAAAGAAAAGCACTTGTTGGGAGACAACCAAATATTTACCCTTACTGTTTTTGTGTGTCCACATGATTATGCTACTGTAGTAATCATGTTTTATAGGTTTTGTTTCAATAAAGTGCCAAGTAAGACCTTTAGGATAGTCTACGGTGATAGTTGTGTTGATCCTGCTGAGAATCAGAAACTTTTGCACCCAGTAAATTAGTTTTGTTCATTCACAGAAACGTGCTTATGATCTGATTCTTTTTGCTCTGGATTGGTACACAAATTTCTTAGGACTTCCTAATTTGGTAGAATTTTTGGAGTTCCAGAACTATACGTTTAATACATATTACTACAGACTAATCTGTTTTTGACAGATTCTGTTTTTCTATGTGTTGTTTGCTTATTTTGATGAATCTATGAGTAGTATCGGAGGGTATGGACCATAGATAAGTTGGAATACAGTATATATTACACCAATATGAATTTATAATGAGTTCATTACAGTATCTAAGTGGTGGTTTTATTTTCTTATACTAACGGAGCTTACGAGTTTTCTGTTGAGTTTTGTGTTGTGAAGTTTTCAAGTTTTGGGTAAAAATTCGATGGATTATGGAATAAGGAGTGGCAAGAGCCTAAGCTTGGGGATGCTCAAGGCACCCCAAGGTAATATTCAAGGACAACTAAGAGCCTAAGCTTGGGGATGCCCCGGATGGCATCCCCTCTTTCGTCTTCGTTCATCGGTAACTTTAATTGGAGCTATATTTTTATTCACCACACGATATGTGTTTTGCTTGGAGCGTCATTTTCTTTTGTTAGTATTTGCTTGATGTTATTTAGAATAATGTTTTGCACATTTATTTTAAATAAAAATGTCAAGGATAGCCTTTGCCATGCTTATTTTGCTAGTATACATGTTGCTGTTCGAAAATAGAAAGTTTACTGCTGTTGCAAAAATTCCCTAGAAAAGTCAGAGAATGGTATAATGTTGAAACTTTTTGCATATTGAGCTCTGATAAATTTAATAGAGTGGGAATTTTCTCTCGTAATTTTTGGAGTTAGGGAAGTATGATGAATCTTGCATTCTTTACAGACTGTACTGTTTTGACAGATTACTGTTATGTTTGCATTGTTTGCATATGTTTGCTTGTTTAATAATTCTATTTGAGGATAGGAGTATTAAATATGCAGAGACATTTAGTATGCAATGTTGAATCATAATTTTAGTGATTTGTTACAGTAGAAAATGATAAGGTTTTGCATTGGTTTATTCTAACCTATCTCACGAGTTCTTGTTGAGTTTGGTGTGGATGAAGCTTTTGATAAAAAGAGAAACCATGATATGAGAGGAATTAAGGAGACATAAAAGTTCAAGCTTGGGGATGCCCAAGGCACCCCAAGATAATATTTCAAGAAGTCTCAAGCATCTAAGCTTGGGGATGCCCGGTTAGGCATCCCACCTTTCTTCTTCAACAATCATCGGTTAGTATCGGTTGAGCCTAAGTTTTTGCTTCTTCACATGAGTTGTGGTATCCTTGCAATGTCATTTTATTTTGCTTTGCTTGCTGTTTGAATACAATACCAAGATCTGAAATTCTTAAATGAGAGAGATTCTTCACATAGTTGCATAATTATTTAGCTACTCATTGGTCTTCACTTATATCTTTTTGGAGTAGTTTGTCATTTACTTGTGTGCTTCACTTATATCCTATGAGTAAATGGTTGAATGAATTGATTGTCATAAATCTGAAATTTTATATGTTTCATTTGCTTGTCCCATGGGGAGTAATGACTTCACATCTAAGAAGTAGAGGTAGTAAACTTATTGAAGGTTAGCAAGCATTGTATTGGTCATTTGAACAATTCATGAAATAATATTGAAGGAAGAGAGATTTCACATACAAATACACTATCCTAGACATCTTTTATAATTGGGAGAACTCATTAAGTATGACATGCTAAAGAGTTGATGTTGGACAAGGAAGACAACGTAATGGGTTATGTTTTCGCACATCTTAGTTAAAGTATATTGTCATGGATCATTCAAACATGTTGAGCTTGTCTTTCCCCCTCATGCTAGCCAAATTCCTTGCACCAAGTAGAGATACTACTTGTGCTTCCAAATATCCTTAAACCCAGTTTTGCCATGAGAGTCCACCATACCTACCTATGGATTGAGTAAGATCCTTCAAGTAAGTTGTCATCGGTGCAAGCAATAAAAATTGCTCTCTAAATATGTATGATCTTTTGGTGTGAAGAAAAGAGCTTTATATGATCTTGTTATGGAAGCAATAAAAGCGATGGACTGCATAATAAAGGTCCATATACAAGTGGCAATATAAAGTGACGTTCATTCGCATTAAGATTTTGTGCATCCAACCCTAAAAGCGCATGACAACCTCTTCTTCCCTCTGTGAAGGGCCTATCTTTTACTTTATGTCTTTTACTTTTATGCAAGAGTCAAGGTGGTCTTCACCTTTCCCTTTTTCATTTTATCCTTTGGCAATCACTTTGTGTTGGGGTGATCCTGATATATATATCCAATTGGATGTAAGTTAGCATGAACTATTATTGTTGACATCACCCAACGGTGAATACATTGGGAGGCAACCCTACAAGCCCCCATCTTTCTAAGTGTCCGATTGAAACTCCATAACCATTAGTATTGCATGAGTGTTAGCAATTATAGAAGACTATATGATAGTTGAGTATGTGAGTTTGCTAAATCAAAGCTCTGACATAGACTCTTCCTAAAAATAAGATGAATTGCAATTGTTTGATGACCGAGAATAAAGTTTGCTAGTTTTCAAGAAAGTTTATGATTTGTGCTTTATCATGTGAATTGCTTGTTACTTGATCTTGAGAAGTTTTATGAGATGAACTACTGTTATGACACATAATCATGCTAGGAAAGGTGGTTGAAATTATCATTGATCAAACTTGTGCACCTTCTAGCATTCACACTTCATAAATTCTTTCTTTTATCATTTACCTACTCGAGGACGAGTAGGAATTAAGCTTGGGGATGCTGATATGTCTCCAACGTATCTATAATTTATGAAGCATTCATGCTATTTTATTATCTGTTTTGAATGATTACGGGCTTTATTATACACTTTTATATTACTTTTGGGACTAACCTATTAACCAGAGGCCCAGCCCATATTGCTATTTTATTGCCTGTTTTAGTATTTCGAAGAAAAGGAATATCAAACGGAGTCCAAACGGAATGAAACCTTCGGTAGCATGATTTTTAGGAAGAATATGATCCGGGAGACTTGGAGTTCACGTCAGAAGATCATCGAGGAGGCCACGAGATAGGGGGCGCACCCACCCCCCCCCCTGGGCGCACCCTACCCTCTCATGGGGCCCTCGAGGCTCCCCCGATCGACTTCTTTCGCCTATATAAGCCTACGTACCCTAAAAACATCGAATATCAAGATAGATCGGGAGTTCCACCGTCGCAAGCCTCTGTAGCCACCAAAAACCTCTCGGGAGCCCGTTTCGGCACCCTGACGGAGGGGGAACCCATCACCGGTGGCCATCTTCATCATCCCGGCGCTATCCATGACGAGAAGGGAGTAGTTCACCCTCGGGGCTGAGGGTATGTACCAGTAGCTATATGTTTGATCTCTCTCTCTCTCGTGTTTTCTCTATGGCACGATCTTGATGTATCGTGAGCTTTGCTATTATAGTTGGATCTTATGTTGTTTCTCCCCCTCTACTCTCTCGTAATGAATTGAGTTTTCCCTTTGAAGTTATCTTATCGGATTGAGTCTTTAAGGATTTGAGAACACTTGATGTATGTCTTGCCGTGCTTATCTGTGGTGACAATGGGATATCACGTGCCACTTGATGTATGTTTTGGTGATCAACTTGCGGGTTCCGCCCATGAACCTATGCATAGGGGTTGGCACACGTTTTCGTCTTGACTCTCCGGTAGAAACTTTGGGGCACTCTTTGAAGTACTTTGTGTTGGTTCGATGAATCTGATATTGTGTGATGCATATCGTATAATCATGCCCACAGATACTTGAGGTGATAATGGTGTATCTAGGTGACATTAGGGTTTTGGTTGATTTGTGTCTTAAGGTGTTATTCTAGTACGGACTCTTGAAGTAGATCGATCCGAAAGAATAACTTTGAGGTGGTTTCGTACCCTACCATAATCTCTTCATTTGTTCTCCACTATTAGTGGCTTTGGTGTGACTCTTTGTTGCATGTTGAGGGATTGTTATATGATCTATCTATGTTATTATTGTTGAGAGAACTTGCACTAGTGAAAGTATGAACCCTATGCCTTGTTTCCTACCATTGCAATACCGTTTACGCTCACTTTTATCATTAGTTACCTTGCTGTTTTTATATTTTCAGATTACAAATACCCATATCTACTATCCATATTGCACTTGTATCACCATCTCTTCGCCGAACTAGTGCACCTATACAATTTACCATTGTGTTGGATGTGTTGGGGACACAAGAGACTTTTTGTTATTTGGTTGCAGGGTTGTTTGAGAGAGACCATCTTCATCCTACGCCTCCCATGGATTGATAAACCTTAGGTCATCCACTTGAGAGAAATTTGCTACTGTCCTACAAACCTGTGCACTTGCAGGCCCAACAACGTCTACAAGAAGAAGGTTGTGTAGTAGACATCACAGTTACCTCATCAAGTTCTACTTTCCTCCCACTCACTTCTTTCGAGAGAAACTCCTTCTCTAGAAAGGATCCGAATTTAGCAACAAAAGTCTTGCCTTCAGATCTGTGATAGAAGGTGTACCCAATAGTCTCTTTTGCGTATCCTATGAAGACACATTTCTCCGATTTGGGTTCGAGCTTATCTGGTTGAACTTTCTTCACATAAGCATCGCAGCCCCAAACTTTAAGAAACGACAACTTTGGTTTCTTGCCAAACCATAGTTCATAAGGCGTCGTCTCAACGGATTTTGATGGTGCCCTATTTAACGTGAATGCGGCCGTCTCTAAAGCATAACCCCAAAACGATAGCGGTAAATCAGTAAAAGACATCATAGATCGCACCATATCTCACTACTGGAATCAGCTACTTTGCCATCTGCCAGCTCTTTGCCGTCAGCTAGCGGACGGCAAAGAAGCTCTTTGCCATCAGCTACCAAAAAGCAGACGGCAAAGAAATGGCAGACGGCAAAGAAGCTCTTTGCCGTCCGCGGGCTCTTTGCGTCTGCTGGCAGACGGCAAAGAATCTTTGCCGTCCGCTGGCAGACGGCAAAGAGATAGGTGGCCCCCACCCCCCGCCCGTTTGGGAAAAACTTAACGGCCCACCTCTTTGCCGTCTGCCAGCAGACGGCAAAGAGGCAAAAGGGCGGATGGCAAAGATAGGCGGACGGCAAAGAGGACACTACCTAACGG
>NC_041385.1:406885353-406909416 GCF_002162155.2 Triticum dicoccoides | reverse complement strand
CTGACGCCGACACCACACCCCGACCCCGAAACAACACCCCGACACCGACACGGCACTACCTCGACATCGACACGACACCCCGACCCCCCGACCCCGAAACAGCACCCCGACACCGACAGGACACCCCGACCACCGCACCTCCCGAAAAGGTGTTCTTTGGCCTTTCAGAGGCCGACGGGGTCATATATTTGTGAATTATTAGTTAGGTCATATATTTTTCGATTTTGTTATGAAAAACATCATATATAATTGTGTTGATCATGTAGTTTTAAATGTGCAGTTGTTTCATCGCTGCGAGGTTTGATGATGATACACTTAAGTGATACACATATTATTATTCATGTCGGTCTTTTTTTATGTTGTACTAATTTCGTTTACTGTTTGTCATGGCAGGTGTTGAAAGATGGTGGGCGCTGGTCGGGAGCGTGGTCTGAGGTCTTCCATTCCAGACGCACCTCTCCGCCGAGCGTTGCTGGACAGTATGGCCACACCGCCGGGCCCTTCTTCGTCGACCGCGGTGCCCAGCAGGGGACGAGGTAGGAAGAGAGGAGGTGGGGCACGTGGTCGTGGGAGAGGAGGTAGGGTGACTGCTACGGCGCCTTCCTCGCCGCCATCCCCAGCTGTTTCACCCGAGCACATGACTGCTAGGGTGGACTCGTCCGAGGAGGAGGCTACACAGACTTCGGTCCACGAGCCTCCGGTCCACGGGTCTTGGGCCCACGAGCCTCGGGTCGATTGGCCTTCGGCCCACGAGAGTTCGGCCCACGTGACCCCGGAGGAGCACATGTCCGGATGGGGTACCTGGCCGGATCAGCCCGAGGAGCCGAGTGGCCATGCTGATGATGGCGGGGAGCCGACTGATCTAGAGGAGGAGGGGGGCACCGTCTACCAGTGTGGTGCTACACGGCTCCCGTCCGTGCCGGTGACCCGCGAGCAGAGGTGGTTGATTTTCCCTGATGGGGAGAGGTACGTAAGTGCATTTAATATTTTTGTACCTTGTGCATTCATGTTTTTTCAAATAACTAATGCGTTGGCCTTGTCATGCTGTAGGGGTTGGGACCATCATCATAGTGTCCGTCGGCCCAACTCCGTCCTTGGAGTTCTTTGCCGGCAAAACTTCCCGGGGTTTGTCACGTTGCCTGGTGAGGGTCGGCTTCCAGAGCTTGGATTGAGCTGGGAGCACTACGTGGCTGCCCCGGCCCCGCCGGATGAGATTATCGACGGTGTCGTGTGCGACACGAGGGCAGACATGGTGATCAGAAAGTTCTGGGTAATTTCTCCTTTACACATTTAGAAATCTTCAACTAGCTAGTTATTAATTGTACTAATCAATATTGTCTCATTTGATTGCAGACATTCTACAGGTGTGAGGAGGGATACGAGGAGGACGCGGCACATGTTATCGAGAACGTCTGCAAGCGCCTACTCTAGAACTTACGACACGAGGCTCGGGTGCAGGCTGTTCGAGACTACTACGCCTTGTGTGGTATCAAGAAGACCAAGCCGATGTGCCGCGATAAGTTCAGTACATGAAGGTAATTCTTAAGGCCTTCTCTACTTAAGTTCCTTCATTTAGTAATTCTTAGCCGTAGCGCTCAAGTTTCTATTTGCTAACTTAGGCGCTTCCGAGATGGTGTGCGGATCGGATGGATTGTTGGGAGGTGTTGGTAGATGAGTGATGCTCAAAACAATGGCTAGCCCTCCACAATGAGGCCAAGGACAAACGTGCCCAAATGGAAGGTGTGCCACACCATCAAGGCAGCTCCAACTTATATCAGTTCGGGCGCAACTGGGTATGTGGTTTGCTTCATGATTCATGCAATTCATTAATCATGCTAGCTTGAGCCCTTTAATTACTAATTTTCATTGTTTCTCTCTTTCAGGCACGCTACAATAAGGTGGATAAGGTGCCAGAGCTGTACAACCTGTATGCCATGGCCCACACTGCCTCTTTCAAGAAAGTCAAGGCTTTCTCTCAGTCTGACCTCTATGATGCAAACAACTTCACCAACATCTCCTCCCACAACAAGCTCGTGAGATATAGAGATGAGGGGAAGGCGAGGAAAGGGGAGGACTTTAACCCGAGCCAGGGTCCCATTGATCCAGAGCTGTTGATGATATCTGGTGGCGGGAGGTCCCATGGCTCCATAGCCATTAGAGATGGACTTATCCGTTGTCCTAGCACTCTCCCGGAGATCAAGGCGCGCCAGTCGAGCTCCGCTCCTGAGATAAGGCCTCGTGAACGGCCAGTGCAACTAGCCATCAAGGTTAGTGATACGTACTCAGTTATCTTTCTCCATTACATTTTGTGCGCTTCCATCAATGATTACAAATGGTCATGTGAGTGGTGTTGCAGGCTGCTATACAGAGTGAGAGAGATAGAATGGAGAAACTTCTGGCGGAGGCGGCGGAGAGGCAGCGGGAGTTGGAGGAGAGGACGACAAAGATGATGGACGAGGAGAGGGCACGGAATGACATGCAGGCAAGGGCCATGTACGAGCTCCTTGTGGTAAGTTTCTTCTGCAGATTAGCCAAAAATTCATGTAGTGTTTGTCTCATTACTAACTAGTATGACTGAGTCGTCAAAACCAAATGTGCAGTCTGTGTGCGAGAAGACAGGTCAGACCGCTCCGCCGATGCCAGTGATTGCTCCTGGGACCACGGTGAGTTTTATTTGAATGGACATTACTTGCTAGTCTTAACATTTGAGTGTCATCATGCTAACAAGACATTGGAAATGATCTTTGGTGCAGCGTAACTCCAGACAAGCATCACACGATCCTTCTCCAGCTACTGACACGAGCCACCCCGCTCCTACACCTCCTGGATCTTGGTAAGTTTATCTAGTGTTTTGCTTAACACATGCATAAAGACCTAGACTTAGCTTTATTTCCTCCAATGCTTACCATAATGACCTAGACTTAGCTTCTTCTCCTCCAAAATGACTTAATAAGCTTACTGGCCTCCAAAACCATCCATTTTACCTAAGTTAGCTCTAAAACGATCTGTACTTAGCTTACTTATGTCAAAAATTGCATAATTAGCTTAGTTAGCTCATAGACGATCCATTTTACCTAAGTTAGCTCTAAAATGACCCATTTTACCTAGGTTAGCTTATAAATGATCCAGTTCATCCAAGTTAGCTCAAAAATGACCCATTTTACCTAGATTAGCTCCTAAATGATCCATTTTACCTACGTTAGCTTTAAAATGACCCATTTCACCTAGGTTAACTCCAAAATGACCCATCTTACCTAGGTTATCTCATAAACGATCCATTTCAACTAATTTAGCTCATAAACGATCCATTTCACCAAGTTAGCTAAAAAACGATCCATTTCACCTAAATTAGCTCTTAAATGATCCATTTCACCTAAGTTAGCTCAAAAAGATCCATTTCAACTAAATTAGCTCATAAATGATCCATTTCACCTAAGTTAGCTCAAAAACGATCCATTTCAACTAAGTTAGCTCATAAATGATCCATTTCACCTTAGTTACCTCAAAAACGATCTATTTGACCTTAGTTAGCTCATAAACGACCCATTTCAACTAAGTTAGCTCATAAATGATCCATTTCACCTTAGCTAGCTCATAAACGACCCATTTCAACTTAGTTAGCTCATATATGAGCCATTTCACGTAAGTTAGCTCATAAATGATATACTCTTCTTGTTCTAGTCTTCTTCTTGTTCTACTCTTCTTGTTCTAGTCTTCTTCTTGTTCTACTCTTCTTCTTGTTCTACTCTTCTTGTTCTAACTTTCTTATTTTTCATTTTGCAGATTTCATTCACTTGACGAAAGCTTGCATAGATGGAGTTCTCCTTATCCCTTTCTCTGTTTCTTTTGTATCGTTGAACTATGCATGTATCGTTGGATGAAACTGTTGTAATATATATGGTTGGATGCCTCTATGTTGAACTTGTTATGTATGATGGAACTATGCATGTAATATATATGGCTGGATGATGAAGTTATGTGTTGGATATCTTATATGTTTGCTCTGTAATGGCCTTTTGAAATATATCTATATATGTCATATATATTTGTGATGAAAATTGTTGGATTTAATAAAAAACAGATAAAAGAGCCAATATGCAGGCTCTTTGCCGTCTGCCACCGACGGCAACGGGCTCTTTGCCGTCTGCCGCGGACGGCAAAGAAGACACGTGGCATCTAGCTGTGCTTCCTGGGAGCTGACCCATTTAGTCAGTTTGCCTACAGTGGCGGACGACAAAGACACTAGAAATTTTGCCGTCAGCAGCGGACGGCAAAGGCTTGCCGTTATCCACTTAAGACTGACAGCGCAATTATTGCCGTCCGCTCTCTTTGCCGTCCGCCGCAGACGGCAAAGGGCCTTTGTCATCAGCCGCCAGGAAGCAGACGGCAAAGTAGCTGTTTACCGTAGCCTACTTTGTCGGAGCCTTTTGCCGTCCGCGGCTGATGGCAAATGCCTTTGCCGTCCGCCGTTCATGCCTTTGCCGTCCGCCGTGGCAGACGGCAAAGTAGCTGATTCCTGTAGTGTCTAGTAAAGTACGATTACGACGTTCGGACACACTATTACGCTGTGGTGTTCCGGGTGGCGTGAGTTGCGAAACTATTCCGTATTGTTTCAAATGTAAACCAAACTCGTAACTCAAATATTCTCCTCCACGATCAGATCGTAGAAACTTTATTTTCTTGTTACGATGATTTTCCACTTCACACTAAAATTCTTTGAACTTCTCAAATGTTTCAGACTTGTGTTTCATTAAGTAGATATACCCATATCTGCTCAAATCATCTGTGGAAGTGAGAAAATAACGATACCCGCCGCGAGCCTCAATATGCATTGGACCACACACATCAGTATGTATGATTTCCAACAAATCAGTTGCTTCCTCCATAGTTCCAGAGAACGGCGTTTTAGTCATCTTGCCCATGAGGCACGGTTCGCAAGTACCAAGTGATTCATAATCAAGTGATTCCAGAAGTCCATCAATATGGAGTTTCTTCATGCGCTTTACACCAATATGACCCAAACGGCAGTGCCACAAATAAGTTGCACTATCATTATCAACTCTGCATCTTTTGGCTTCAACATTATGAATATGTGTATCACTACTATCGAGATTTAATAAAAATAGACCACTCTTCAAGGGTGCATGACCATAAAAGATATTACTCGTATAAATAGAACAACCATTATTCTCTTATTTAAATGAATAACTGTCTCGCATCAAACAAGATCCAGATATAATGTTCATGCTTAACGCTGGCACCAAATAACAATTATTCAGGTCTAAAACTAGTCCCAAAGGTAGATGTAGAGGTAGCGTGCCGACCGCGATCACATCGACTTTGGAACCATTTCCCACGCACATCGTCACCTCGTCCTTAGCCAATCTTCGCTTAATCCGTACTCCCTGTTTCGAGTTGCAAATATTAGCAACAGAACCAGTATCAAATACCCAGGTGCTACTGTGAGCATTAGTAAGGTACACATCAATAACATGTATATCACATATACCTTTGTTCACCTTGTCATCCTTCTTATCCGCCAAATACTTGGGGCAGTTCCGCTTCCAGTGACCAGTCTGCTTGCAGTAGAAGCACTCAGTCTTAGGCTTAGGTCCAGATTTGGGTTTCTTCTCTCGAGCAGTAACTTGTTTGTTGTTCTTCTTGAAGTTCCCCTTCTTCTTTCCTTTACACTTTTTCTTGAAACTGGTGGTCTTATTGACCATCAACACTTGATGCTCCTTCTTGATTTCTACCTCCACAGCTTTTAGCATTGCGAAGAGCTCGGGAATAGTCTTGTCCATCCCTTGCATGTTATAGTTCATCATGAAGCTCTTGCAGCTTGGTGGTGGTGATTGAAGAATTCTGTCAATGACACTATCATCAGGAAGATTAACTCCCAGTTGAATCAAGTGATTATTATACCCAGACATTTTGAGTATATGTTCACTAACATAACTATTCTCTTCCATCTTGCAGCTATAGAACTTATTGGAGACTTCATATCTCTTAATCCGGGCATTTGCTTGAAATATTAACTTCAACTCCTGGAACATCTCATATGCTCCATGACGTTCAAAACGTCGTTGAAGTCCCGGTTCTAAGCCGTAAAGCATGGCACACTGAACTATTGAGTAGTCATCAGCTTTGCTCTGCCAGACGTTCTTAACGTCGTCAGTTGCATCTGCAGCAGGCCTGGCACCCAGCAGTGCTTCCAGGACGTAATTCTTCTGTGCAGCAATGAGGATAATCCTCAAGTTACGGACCCAGTCCGTGTAATTGCTACCATCATCTTTCAACTTAGCTTTCTCAAGGAACGCATTAAAATTCAACGGAACAACAGCACGAGCCATCTATCTACAACAAACACAGACAAGCAAAATACTATCAGGTACTAAGTTCATGATAAATTTAAGTTCAATTAATCATATTACTAAAGAACTCCCACTTAGACGGACATCCCTCTAGTCATCTAAGTGATTATGTGATCCAAATCAACTAAACCATGTCCAATCATCATGTGAGATGGAGTAGTTTTCAATGGTGAACATCACTATGTTGATCATATCTACTATATGATTCACGTTCGACCTTTCGGTCTTCGTGTTCTGAGGCCATATCTGTATATGCTAGGCTCGTCAAGTTTAACCTGAGTATTTCGCATGTGCAACTGTTTTGCACCCGTTGTATTTGAATGTAGAGCCTATCACACCCGATCATCATGTCGTGTCTCGGCATGAAGAACTTTCGCAACGGTGCATACTCAGGGAGAACACTTATACCTTGAAATTTAGTGAGAGATCATCTTATAATGCTACCGTCAATCAAAGCAAAATAAGATGCATAAAGGATAAACATCACATGCAATCAATATAAGTGATATGATATGGCCATCATCATCTTGTGCTTGTGATTTCCATCTCCGAAGCACCGTCATGATCACCATCGTCACTGGCGCGACACCTTGATCTCCATCGTAGCATCGTTGTCGTTTCGCCACCTATTTCTTCTACGACTATCGCTACTGCTTAGTGATAAAGTAAAGCAATTTACAGGGTGTTTGCATTGCATACAATAAAGCGACAACCATATGGCTCCTGCCAGTTGCCGATAACTCGGTTACAAAACATGATCATCTCATACAATAAAATATAGCATCACGTCTTGGCCATATCACATCACAACATGCCCTGCAAAAACAAGTTAGACTTCATCTACTTTGTTGTTGCAAATTTTACGTGGCTGCTACGGGCTGAGCAAGAATCGTTCTTACCTACGCATCAAAACCACAACGATAGTTTGTCAAGTTAGTGATGTTTTAACCTTCTCAAGGACCGGGCATAGCCACACTCGGTTCAACTAAAGTTGGAGAAACTGACACCCGCCAGCCACCTGTGTGCAAAGCACGTCGGTAGAACCAGTCTCGCGTAAGCATACGCGTAATGTCGGTCCGGGCCGATTCATCCAACAATACCGCCGAACCAAAGTATGACATGCTGGTAAGCGGTATGACTTGTATCGCCCACAACTCACTTGTTTTCTACTCGTGCATATAACATCTACGCATAAAACCAGGCTCGGATGCCACTGTTGGGGAACATAGTAATTTCAAAATTTTCCTATGCACACGCAAGATCATGGTGATGCATAGCAACGAGGGGAGAGTGTTGTCCACGTACCCTCGTAGACCGAAAGCGGAAGCATTAGAACTATGCGGTTGATGTAGTCGTACGTCTTCACGACCCGACCGGTCAAGCACCGAAAGCACGGCACCTCCAAGTTCTAGCACAAGTTCAGCTCGATGATGTCCCTCGAACTCCGATCCAGCCGAGTGTCGAGGGAGAGTTCCATCAGCACGACGGTGTGGTGACGATGTTGATGTTCTACCGTCGCGGGGCTTCGCCTAAGCACCGCTACAATATTATCGAGGAGGACTATGGTGGAGGGGGGCACCGCACACGGCTAAGAGATCAATGATCTGTTGTTATGTCTCTAGAGGTGCCCCCTGCCCCCGTATATAAAGGAGCAAGGGGGGAGGAGGCGGCCGGCTAGGGAGGAGGCGCGCCATGGGGAGTCCTACTCCCACCGGGAGTAGGACTCCCTCCTTTGTTGGACTTGGAGAAGGGGGGAAAGAGGAGGGAGAGAGAGGAAGGAAAGGGGGGGCGCCACCCCCCTCTCCTTGTCCTATTCGGGCTAGGGGGAGGGGCGCGCGGCCCAGCCCTAGCCACCTCTCCTCTTCTCCACTAAGGCCCACTATGGCCCATTAAGCTTCGGGGGGGTTCCGGTAACCCCTCGGTACTCTGGTAAAATCCTGATTTCACCCGGAACACTTCCGATATCCAAATATAGGCTTCCAATATATCAATCTTCATGTCTCGACCATTTCGTGACTCCTCGTCATTTCCGTGATCACATCCGGGACTCCGAACAACCTTCGGTACATCAAAACTCATAAACTCATAATATAATTGTCATCGAAACTTTAAGCGTGCGGACCCTACGGGTTCGAGAACTATGTAGACATGACCGAGACACGTTTCCGGTCAATAACCAATAGCGGAACCTAGATGCTCATATTGGCTCCTACATATTCTACGAAGATCTTTATCGGTCAAACCGCATAACAACATACGTTGTTCCCTTTGTCAACGGTATGTTACTTGCCCGAGATTCGATCGTCGGTATCTCAATACCTAGTTCAATCTCGTTACTGGCAAGTCTCTTTACTCATTATGTAATGCATCATTCCATAACTAACTCATTAGCTACATTGCTTGCAAGGCTTATAGTGATGTGCAATACCGAGGAAAAAAATTATATGAGACCAGGTCTCATATAAACCAGGTGAGACCCGCCCTGATGGATGACATGTGGCATTCATAAATCACAAAGCATCTAATCTCTTCCCCCCTGATTTCACGTGAGGGGTGGGGTAGATGCTTTGTGATTTGTAAATGCCACGTGTCATCCATCAGGATGGGTCTCACCTGCTAACCCGTGACACCTGGTCTCATAGAATTCTTTTCCCTGACCGAGAGGGCCCAGAGATACCTCTCCGACAATCGGAGTGACAAAACCTAATCTCGAAATACGCCAACTCAACATGTACCTTTGGAAACACCTGTAGAGCTTCTTTATATCACCCAGTTATGTTGTGATGTTTGGTAGCACACAAAGTGTTCCTCTGGTAAACAGGAGTTGCATAATCTCATAGCTGTAGGAACATGTATAAGTTATGAAGAAAGCAATGGCAACATACTAAACGATCAACTGCTAAGCTAACAGAATGGGTCAAGTCAATTACATCATTCTCCTAATGATGTGATCCCTTTAATCAAATGACAACTCATGTCTATGGTTAGGAAACATAACCATCTTTGATTAATGAGCTAGTCAAGTAGAGGCATACTAGTGACATTAAGTTTGTCTATGTATTCACACATGTATCATGTTTCCGGTTAATACAATTCTAGCATGAATAATAAACACTTATCATGATATAAGGAAATAAATAATAACTTTGTTATTGCCTCTAGGGCATATTTCCTTCATATATCTGCTGCTCCATGTCCCTTTCCCGCCAGTACTATTGCTCCCTCCACCGTTTCTGGATTGATGCCATCTGCATAATTCGAGATTGAGTCAGCAGCGCTTCTTTTGCGAAGTAGACCTCCATCTACAGCCCGAACATCTTGGTTCGGAGGGGCCTCCGTTTGTACATCCCCGCCGTTACGTTCCTTCTTCTAGACACCTAGGGACACAACATTAAAACGCCAGCTTTCAGTGGGTATATTAGCTCCTCTGCCCCTTCCTCGTCCAAAACCATCGTCATCCCTGCGCCCACCCCTACCCAGAGGGTTTTCACTTGAGCCCGGATAGCCGCCAAAGCCCCGTCCCCTTGATCTTCCTCTTCCTCTGCCACGGCCTCCATCTGCCAGTATGAAATCACCCCATTCCAACTTGTCCACATCATGCTCTCCATTGCCACATTCTTCATACCAGTGTCCCAGTAGACCACAAACTCCACAGAACATCGGTAACTTTTCATATTTTACTTGGTACCACTCTCTCTTCCCATCCTTCGTCATGGATACAAACCGGGTCAGCTTCTTGTCCACTTTCATACTCACTTTGACCCTGATGAATTGGCCCACAAAACCGACAGGTAGTCTGAGTTGAACTTCCTTTACTTCCCCGATTGGCCTGCACATGCCCCTTACGATCTGTTCATGCAGATAGTTATCAGGGAGTTTGTGCACTTGCGCCCAAACAATGAGCTTCTCCAGAACAACCGATCTAGGGTTACCGAAGCCGTCATACTCCTCCATTTGCACCGCTTCATTGCAGAAAAACCAAGGCCCCATAACCATAGCCTTATTCCAATCCCCCAGACATCCAAATTGCGCGATGAGCAGGTTGTCATCCACCCGCCTCCAAACCACCTCCTTCGTCGGGTTCCAAGCAGATCGCATCTCTGCATATAGAGCGCTAGGACTGAATCCTCTAATGGTGTTTACCCTCGCGATCGCTAGCCACTTTGCACGGGCTGGCGGATCAGCCACCTTTTCCCAGACGAAACCCTCGTCCTCTTCGTCATGCAGATGCAGCTTCTCTAGCAACTTATCAACTGGATCAACCGATCCACTTCCTTCTCCCCTCTCCATCAGATCGCTTAATGGAGCAGACTGAGAGGACACTGAAACCCTACCCCGGCACCGCCCGCCATGGCGAATGGAGACAGGTAGGGGATAAAGATCGACCAGGCAGGAATCACTCTCGGCAATGGCGTCGCCGGAGGAGAGAAAACCCTAGCCTTGCGCTAGGGGGAAAATACCTATGTCAGAGCATCCCCATCCCTTTTAGGGGGTTTTCTTTGATTTGATGACAGGAGGCCTTCCTTTTTTTCCAAGAATCACAGCAGGCCTTCCTGATGTTGAACAGTTGAGTTGGGCCATATGGGCCAGTGAACCTGCAACTTGCATCAGTCGTGTAACTAGAAGTTTTTTTTTTGTCTCAAAAAAATTAAAAACCTAAAGTTATTTTTTCAAAAAGGAGGATATCTATTATATTATAAAAGTTTATCGCAAGTTCAAAGCATTTCAAACATAATAAAAATTACATCGAGATTCCGAGACAACCGAACGACCAGCCGGTGCGACACTTCCATCGCTCCCCCATCGGAGCCGGTTTGACCATGTCGATGACAGCTGGGAAGTCTTCGTGCACGTGTCCCTAAGGACCAGCGCCCTCGAGACGCGGTCGTCGCCATTGAACCCTTGCATAGATCTGAAATACCTAATACCAAATCTCGCCGCATGACGAGAAATTCTAACCTCACTGCCTCAAGGAGATGGTAGAAATCTACACCGGAGCTTCATTGACTACGTCTAAACAGACGAACTCGAGGACGACTGAAGCCCGGAAGATAAACTCAAATAGGAAGCATCGTCGTCCGCCCTGAAGTTCTATTTCAGTCCATTCATCTTTGGAATACGTAACTTGCATTCTATGTTCCTTTTGTACTCAATGTTGTTTCGTGTAATCCAGGTTTGTGAATCATTTCTTCTAAATACAATCATATCTAGAAATAAGTAAATTCCAGCACAAAGTGTTTCCTCTCTATGGTAAGCTAGGTGACATTCATGATGGTAAGTTTAATGAAGTTTCATTTCCTCTCTTTATGTTGACCTTTAATGAATTTCCATCGCTAGGTAATATTTATGATGTAAGTTTAATGGTAACTTGAGTGCTTTGTGTAGGCCACATAGCCAAGGGTAATTACAATTACACATTTGTTGCTCAATCATCATGACATACTGAGGTGACACAAGTGGAAAGTGATGGTCCTAAAGCTCAAAGAAAGGGGGATGCCTTCTCTTTCGACCTGAATCAATACAATTATTGTTTGCACATGTTTGATGATCAAATAGATGTCGCTCAAAGTGATGATGCTCAAAGGGATGTTGGAATAGAGGATGTTCATAAAATCAGTCAAAGAGGTGTTGTTGTTGGTTCAAACAAAAAGCCTCATAAGGAACCCTAGAAGCCCAAGAAGCGTGAAGATCCTATGGTAGGAGTGGTGGAGAAGTACTTTGAGTTCAAGAGGAAGCAAGCGGTGGATAAAGCTACTCTACTAGTCAGGTCAAGAGATGTGCAAGAGTTCTCCATCAGCAACTCCATTGTTGTTCTACACAAGATGGAAAGCTTAGCATGTGATGAAAGACCCACGACATATAAGCGCTTCAAAAATGTTGAGGACCGTGATATTTTCTTTACTTCTGCCACCGATGATGAGCAGAGTGTTGTCGTGTGCCTCCAGGGTGAAATCGGAGAGTTGCCTAGAGGTATCTAAAGTAAGATTTCTTGGACTGAACTACTAGGTGTTTCTTTTGTTCATTATAGTGGTTGTTGTTGCTGCTTATTTATTTCCACTTAATGATGAACAAACTAGTTGATGCTATTGTGTATTCTACCATGTACTACTTTTGTAGTGATCTCTTGTTAGAACTGGAGCGAGCTTGCTTATTTGAATGACACGTGTTTTTTCTTATGATTTTATCATGTTTAGATTGTAATGTTGTACTCCATAAGCCAAATGGTGGAAGATGGAGTCATCTAGGGTCCTATTTTTCTCTTTGTTGTTACTGTCACTCTCAAGATTTGTGATTTGATTTCAAAGTTCAATCATTGGTGAGAAAGCTCTTAAAAAGTAAGGTTGAATATTGGAATTGCATGTTTGAGACATAATAGCATTCATTCCTTCTTCTTCTTTTTCGGCCAAGTATGAGCTTTAGAGATGTGGATTCATCCTTCACATCCATGTGATCTTGTCCAACTAGCTATAGAAAAGGACTAATTTTTTTAATTATGTTCTTTTACTGGGTTTGGTCTTTGTTACTTATGCCAATAATTAATAAATAGTCCAACGGTTGATGGCATGAAACAAAAGGGGCGAGTTGCATCTCTCGTTTCTCTTACCTTTTCTTTTTACTATGTCTTTTCTCTTACCTAGTAGCTAGAAGGTAAGTATGCTTTGCAAAAATAGAGATTGGATGAGATGTAGGAGTAGCAACGAGGGATGATGTGGGACAAGTTCCAGTCCTATAAGCTTAGGGCCGTTGCATCATCTAATTCAGCAGAGCAACACAAGCTGGCCTTGTGGTCACAAGTGGCAACATAGTGTTGTTCGTTACTTGTATGTAATGAAACGAGCCTCATGCGACGATGCATTGAGCTGTAAATGGACTAGTTCTGCTGCGATTCTTACTGCTCATATAGATAAATCTGTTCAGTTCCAGTTTCTCCTATGTTCCATGTTCTCATGTTTCATCCTCTTCTCTGTGTGTAATACATATGGTTTTATTCATGATTTTTTGCTTCATCTGTCTAGGTCTGGCTCGATTGGCTAAGTGATGGGGGCCTATTTTGCTAGGTGGATGGCGTGTTATGTCTGTTATGGTGTGTTGTGGAGGGCCTGTTTTGCTACGTGGATGGCGTGTTATAGTTGTTATGGTATGTCGTGGAGGGCCTGTTTTACTAGGTGGACGGCACATTATGGTTGTTATGGCGTGTTGGAGGGCATGTTGACATTTAATGAGAATATCTTGTTTTGACCTTTTATTCTTGTCATGAAGTGTGCAATCGACGATAGTTACTACCTCCGTCCTGGTTTATTGGTCCCTTTTGTGTTTGTGCTAAATTTTGACCTTAGATTTAACTAACAAAATGCTAATGCATGTAACCAAAAATAATATCATTGGAAACTATGTTCAAATATGAATCCAACAATATAATATTTGGTGACATGCATTATTATTTTCTTAGTTAAATCTATGGTCAAAGTTTGGCATAAAACACGAAGGGGACCAATAAACAAGGACAGAGGTAGTACCTTGTGTTCCATTCATGATAACTATGTTGTCACTGATATGTAATACTCATATTCTGCACTGCTATCAATTTGGTAGCAACATGCTTAGGTTTGTGTGTGGATTTTATAATTGTAGACTTGCAGTAAGTTTTCTTGCTATGATGTTATTTTATTTATAAAGATTGTATTGTTAGATGCTTTGCACCATATTATCTCAATATAGCAAACCCTACTTACCAAACACAAGTTTTATACATAGGGGATTGAAGCCAGTGGGGTTTTGGGGATCAAGGGGATTGGTGGAAGAGGGGGATTCATCGAATACCCTGAAATCCCCACCCCCTTTCAATAGTGCAAGAAATCCTAGTGGTGACGTGCCAAAAAGGGCCTTGGTGGCATGGTGAACCCATGCCACCAATATGGCGCAACTGGTAAAAATTAGTGATGGCATTGGCAACACACATCAGCGCTAAGATACTGATTGCATGGCACGTGTCTCATGCCACCACTAATTTTCAGCTGACGTGACATGTTGACGTCACGCCACCAATTTTATTTTTTCGTATAAAAAACTGCACAACATAGTTTTCCCAGCCAAATGACAACATAGTAGTATAACATTAGTAAAACCTTCAGCACCACGGGGAAGGTCTAACATGGCATAGTAGTATGACAACTAAGATAGTTAATGAACTTAGCATAGCAATTCAACAACTTAGATAGGTACTCTCTCAAAACATAGCAGTTTAACAAGTTAGATAGGTACTCGATCAACTTAACATATTTAAGCTTTAGCGCGCAACGGTTGCCTTGATCTTTTGAAGCTTCCGCCTATTCTCACGCCTAACTGCGATAAAATCAATCTTGAGTTGTTTGAGATCATCCTTCTCTTCCTTCAGCTGATCCTTCTCCTCCTTTAGTTAATCTCCCACCTCCTTTAGCCGATCCCTCTCCTCCTTCAGCCGATACCTCTCCTCCTTCAGCTTCATGGCTATAGTTTCTTAAGAGCTCTGAAGCTGCTGGACCTCATAATCCACTGCTTGAGCTTGCCCAGACATCCTCCCAGTCTACATTCGTAGATAGCCCTACAAAAAATCAACAGATGAAATACTGAAGGGAAACAAAACTACATTGAAGAAGGACTGAAGGCTCGCTTAATCCATACAAAATGCCAAAGATATGTAATACAATTATTAGTACATTTAGGGTCTTGTATCACTTCTATTTATGCATGATCCAACTTCTATTTTGGGATCAAGAATTCTATTTATGAACTTGTAATTAATCAACACTTCTATTTATGAACTTGTAGTCCTTCAACTCATCCCTCTCATACTACGATGAAATCTTACGCGATATGAATCTCTCACAATTGGTGTATCTTTTTCTAGCGTAAAAATAGTGTAAGCTACACACTAACTAGTTCTTCCTCAATTCGATCATGAAATCTTCTATTTATGAAGAAAAAAAATTAGAGCCATGAAATCCTACGCAGTATGAATCTCTCACAATTTGTGTATTTTTTTTCTAGTGTAAAAATAGTGTAAGGGCATCTCCAAAGGAGACCCTCAAAACTCTGGTATATGTTCAACCAGACACTTTTTTTCACTTTTGCAATCCAATGAAGACCCTTATCGGTCTGTGAAGTGGTCCTGACGTCCATTTTCCTGCAAAGTCAAGACAAACGTGGGGAGCTATACCGGAGTCCAGACATCCACTTAACCAACCAAAAGTCTCTGTGTGGTCCTTCTCTCTCTCTTCACATGCATGGCCCCCTCTCCTCTCTCTCCTTCCAAACAGACACCACACCATAAATGCCACCACATGCATGGTTCCCTCTACTCTCTCTCTCTCTGTGTGTGTGTCTATATATATATATATATATATATATATATATATATATATATATATATATATATATATATATATATATATCCTTACAACTGGATTAATTTGTGAATAGCTTTGGATGACTCACTCCGCCATCATGTTCGCGGACCACGTCCGGATATAAAAATGGACATATACCGGAGACATTTGCGGCCTTGCGGGTCAGCTTTGGAGATGCCCTAAGCTACAGACTAACTAGTTCTTCCTCAATTCTACCATGAAATCCTCTACCCCCTCCATCCGGAAATACTTGTCAGAGGAATGAACTCGTTTCTTCGACAACTATTTTTGGACGGAGGGAGTATATAGGAAGAAAAAAACTTGGAGCCATGAAATCTTACGCGATTGCTGCTCTTGTCGATGTCCACGAGCCTCATATCGATGTAGTTGTTGTTGTCCAAGCTGTGTATCGGCGTAGACAAAGTCATGGCGGCATCGGCGGCTGTGTTGACAAAGCCGACGTCTCCTGAGTGGAGGGGAGGTTGATGGTGAGGATGGGCGGAGATGAAGGCAACCGTGATGGTGAGGAGGTGCGGGCCACAACGAGGCAGAGGCGACATCCCTTCCAGCTGAGAGTTGCGGTAGTGTGGTGACGCGGCGGATGCGGAGAGAAATGTGCGAAAGAGATTGAGAAAGAGGGGTTAGGGATGGGCCACAGGAGGAGACGGTTCTGGCCCACTAAATGATGGCTTTGGCCAGTATCGCCCATGCCAGTGGCACATTTTTACATTTCATTTAAGTTCTTGTTACTGTTTACATTTTATTTAAGATAGAGAAGAGAAGAAAAAAGTGAACTGTATAGGGGAATAAGTGATGGAACTGCCATATACCAGTTACTGGTGGTGTGCTATGTACATGGCACGACAACTCTAGGAGAAGTACCAGTGGGGTGCAAATATCTGGCACGCTACCAACAAATTGTGCTTGGTCAGACCAACTAGTTGGTCTCACAGACTGTTAGCATGTGAAAAAATAGGCACACCACTAGTAATGTATTAGTGATGGCATACCAAATGGCCGCGCCATCACTATTTAAAATAAATAAATATTAGTGACGTGGATGAAAAGTGACGCGCCACCAATTTAGATTGTGGGTAATCATTTCTCTGCTAGTGTTCAGACAGGGAACCCCCTCCCCCCCAAAGCACGCACGCAAACACCAAATGAATTCTAATCTATAGGTCATGGTTACAAGTAATACAAACTTTGAAACTACACGCACCAGCTAGTTCACCCAATAGCTCAAGTTGATGGGGAAAAGTGGGCTATGCATTTAAACGTCAACACTCCCCCTCACATGTGGCTCCCTCAGTCCTAAACGTGGACCGAAAGTGAGATGCAATTTAATTGCGTTAGTCGGGTCTTGCATTCAACACCTCTTGGCTCTGATACCATGTACAAGAATAGAGAAGGAGATTGGTGGAATCCGGTGGATGCGGTAGCGACACAAACTGGTCTTAGATCGAAGAACCAAAAAAGAAAATGCAGATCAATGAGACCGGTGAGAGAGAGAAAACCCGGGTCAAAGTATCGGGAAAAGACTCGGTAGGGCAGCAGATCAACTGGACCGGCAGACGAACACTAGGTACGGGCGGCGCATCCCTCGGTGGCAATCATGGAGAACGATCGCCCCGGGGGCGGCGCAGTGTGGAAGCGGCATCGATCGAGATTAGGCTGATACCATGTAGAACTGCACGCACCAACCAGTTCACTCGAAAGCCGATCAAGCTCACGGGAAAAGATAGGCTATGCATTTATACGTCAACACAAACGGTCCTCCAATGCAACCGGCGTTGTTGTCAACGCCACTACATAATACAACATGCAACTCGCATGAAGAAGGGGCCATGCAACATGTTGTCTATTTTTTTGAACCGAAAGAGATAACTGCAATTCTGGTGTCAAGGCCCAGCGAATCGGATTCTAGTTCTAGGAATAAATTAAGGCCTCGTTCGGCTTGGAGGAAACCAAAACGTAGGCATTGTCACCCTAAGGAGTTGTCTTGTCTCGTTTCTACACATAAAATGAGCTTTGAGTGGATGTGTAGATTTCTTCAAAAACACAGGAAATTAATAGTATTCCTACGAAATTCCGGTGCACGTTTCCTACAAACCGAATGCATCTGTAAAAACAAAATTGTATGGAATCTCTGTTCCAATGCTTTTCTTATAAAAATCCTTCAAATCGAATGAGGCCTAAACAGGTACAATCTGGTCGTTATCGCATGAACACGTTGTCTAGGCGATACATGAAAGAATATTCCAAACTCCTCAGGCCACTCACTCATTTATCAGGAACTTCATCTCAAAGCTTGGTGTAATCAAAGAAAATCCCAGTAGTAGTGACCGAATTGTCGCTCAGCCAAGTGCACTACGCGTCTACGCCCCAAGGGATCAGAAGCGGACGAGGAGGCTCAGTTGCGGCTATCTGCGGATATATATTTTTGAAACAAGGCAAAAGATTTGCTATTTTCATTAATTAAGAAAAAGGTTTAGACATAAGCCGCAAAGCGGAAAAAGGAAAAGGTCTACTCTCGTGACATAAATAGGCTCAAATGCTTGGCTCCAGCAAGCGCCTAGAGGCGGGCTTCCTTCTTGATTCTGCTGACGACGATCGTTGTTGGAGCGGTCATGTTGCGAAAAATTCTTGCATTTCGTTCCTTCCAAATTTCCCATGAAACCAGCATCATAACCGAAGCAAGGGCCTTCCTGTGTTGGTCTCCCGCTGTCTGCAGATATGGACAGGGCATGTACCTGAGCAGTTCGATTTTTTGTCCAAAAGGACCCCCTGCCGAGATGAATTGACAAAAAAGACTACCTCTGGATCATTTTGACAAAAAAGACCCCCTCAACGGTGCCGGCAGGTGCGGCAGGTGACACGTGGCACCTGCCGCCACGCCAGGAGGCGGCGGGCCCTGCCGCCACCGCCGGAGGTGGCCACCCAGCCAGAACGGATTCCCCACAGTGCGTCGCGGCGCGATGGAACGGGGCGGGCCCGGTGGGCCCTGCCGCCACCGGGCGAGGAGGCCAGCCCTGGCGCGGTCGCTGCCTGGCCGACAGCCTCTGCTACGCCCGGGCCCCGCCAGTGGGCCTCGCCGCCACTGGCTGAGGCGGCATCCTCCTGGCGCGCTGGCTAGCCGACAGCCTCTGCTGCGCGCGGGCCGAGGCGCGGGCCAGGCCGCCACTGTTGCTGGCGGCATCTTTTGTTCTGCATGCACGGCAACACTGATTCCGTGATTGACGGCACTGATTCCGATACAAACTTCGCTCATTCCGATGATTCGAAAATTGATGCTGATAGCCTGCTTTTGCTTGTTTTGCTTGAGTCATGCGCGGCTACAGGTTTCTTGTTGCAGACTTAGCTAATTCCCTCGCACGTGCTGGCTATTGCTTGAGAGGACGCGACGGCACTGCAGAAATACACTCACTCGTTGCGGGAATCCGAGGTTTCCTGTTGTGCCGACACTACAGGGATCCTAAAATATCCTATAAAAGAAGACACCGAGGCTCTCGTCCAGCCATCCTAGAAATCGTCTGAGCCTATAAAAGAAGACACTGAGGCTCTCGTCCAGCCATCCTAGAATTCGCCAGTGCGCAAAGTGTGTAACACATTTTTTCAGTCGATATGAGTTTGCCTTGTTCGGATCAAAGCATTAGCCGAGGAAAATGAAGAATGCTAGTTTGCCTTCTGGGGTGGCAGTCCTGCGGTGTTGGTGTGGCGATCTTTGCAAGGTGAAGGAGGTGACGGATTTTTCAGATTGGTTGGGCATGAAGTTTTTCATGTGCGCCAATTATGAGGAAGATCCTGCCGTAGCTATTTCAGAGTACGACAAGCCTCCGGTATGCTTTAACCATCACGAATAGATATTGTTGGTATTTTCATTGATTCTTTAGTAACATTCTTGTTTCTTGTTGTAGTCTCCTTCGCCTCTGTGCATGTACTATCATTGGATTGACACGGAGAAGCCGGCTTGGGTAGTGACTGAGATTCGTGAAAGAAATCGCCGTGCGTGGAATAGTTTATTTGCGGAAGAGCGACGCGAGAAGGCGGAAGCTGAGGAGAAAGCAGAGCAAGAGAGAGAGTTAAAAGAATACTATGCGAGCAACACCGTTTTTTTTCAGGAAATGGGAAAGAAAAACAGGGAAGAGGCTCGTCGCATGGAGGAGCAGGAACGACAGCGAAAGGAGGCTCGTGAGGCGGAGAGGCAGAGAAAGAAAGAAAGGGCTCGTGAGGCCAAGGCAACAGAAGAAGCTGGCGATGGAAAAGGAAAATATCCACGCTGGACTCAGTAGATTCCTGTGGTAGTATTTTAAATTTCGCAATCATTTGTATCTTTATTTCTGCACTTTAATGTAGCTTTATTTCAGGAGTTAAATGTAGGTTTATTCCTACAATGTATCTTATTTTCAGTTGTGCCGTGTCGCTGTGGAAAAAAAATATAGTTTTAGAATAAAGTAGTGGCATTTTCTTTCCCTCCACTAATATCGCGTCCAGATGTCTTTGCATCTTCTCGGACTATAACTTGTTCAATTCAACTTGTGCTTTAGCCACGGTAACCCTGTCTGCAAAGTATGACAATGTTCGGTTCCAAGTTTCTTCAATTAGGACTGTGATAGGCAAGGCTCTCACCCCTTTAAGAACACCATTGTACACCTCTGACATGTTGCTGGTCATTATTCCATACCGAGCCCCGGTGTCGTGAGCATGCGCCCACTTGGACAAATCAGGGCAATTCTCACTGATCCACTGGCTCAAATTTATGTCCGTCCTTCGACCCCTCCGGTCTTCTCTCTGCGGCAAGGCAGCGCGCTCGATCTCACCATTGATACCTGCCCAGATGGCATTCATTTTGGCTTGAGTTTTCTGCATGCACATCCTCTTGAATAACTTGAACCAATCCTTATTCTTGAATTTGGAGTAAAAGTTTGCTGCCAAATGTCGCATGCACCACCTTCCCTCTAGATCAGGCCACCTTCACTCTTCTGACGACTGCTTAATTATGTCGAGAGCACTTAATAATCTTGTGTTGCGATCAGAGATGATGCAAACACCTGAACGCTCTTTCACGACACCCATCTTCACGCAGCTCAGGAACCACAACCAGCTATCTTTGTTCTCGCTCTCGACCAGTGCGTATGCAATAGGAAGAAGCTGATTATTTGCATCTGCTGCAATCGCTACCAATAGTGTGCCCTTGTACTTTCCAGTGAGAAAGGTACCATCAACTGATAATACCGGGCGACAGTGCCTGAAGGCTTGTATAGTCTGGGCGAATGCCCAGAATAAGCGGTCCAGAATTAGCTCAGCCGGGTTCTTTGGGTTCTGACGTTCTCTCCGCCAAACTTGAGTCCCCCTATTAGCACTTGCTATCTGATGAAGCATTTTGGGGGCATAAGAATATGCCTCCTCATAGGTTCCATACAAGTTCTTGAATATATTTTCCTTCGCACGCCTAGCCTTGCTGTAGCTGACAGGGAAGCCAATCTGATCTTTTGCATCTTTTTGCAAAGCCCTAACACTAATGTTGAGACTTCCCTGCACAATTGTTTCCATCACCTGTGCCACATATCTTGCAGTCACATTGCAGTGATTTGAAAGAGTCCCAGTTTGCTCACAGCTATGCTGCACTATTTTTGTGATATGCCATGACTGACATACCCCAGGCTTCAGTCTATCGAGAACTCTTCCGCGGCAACCTTTCGCGGTGTGGATGCATATGACCTTCAACTCTTTTGTATCAGACTGCTTCACTTTTTGCTGGCGGTGGAGGGCGATTGAATACCTATTAATTGCTTGGTAAGCAGACTTCTTGTCTGGGAAAACCTGCCCAACCTCCAGACTCCCCGCTTCTAGGCCAGAAACAGAGTGAAATTCATTTGTGATGCTCATATCCTGTAAAAACCCAGGTTGTAGTGACGCCGCGACCGCCCTCTGGGGAGGAACATCTTCTTCTTCGCTTGACTCGGAAGACGCGGAAGAGTGATCGTCATCATCCAGCGCCTCCGGCAATCCCTCCACGTGTTTACTCATGTCAACGGCCGCAGACCAATATCCTGGGTCATACACAGGCTGGTCGCCCGTCGGTTCCGATGGGCCGATGCTAGGGGCTGATGTGATGGCCAACTCGACCTCACCGCCCCTGCTACTGCATCCGGCAATATCAGTTACTGAAATGAACTCCACATACACCATCGGCTGACCAAACACTGGTTTATTGGGATTGCTTGCAAACCTCATGTACGACCCCCACGACTGATCACCTGTGACAGGCCGCAAACCCCAACGGGCAGCTGTACCATCTTTTGCTCCGTCAGCGACGAAGGCCTCCATTGTCATTTTTTTCCCTGCATCCCTGGGCCAAACACCGCTCGGATGCACCTTCTGACAGCTGCGTAACCCACGTTCACCATGTCTCTAACTACAACTATAGTCGACTCGCACAAGGACACATCCACCCCGAACGGACCGTCCCGTAAGACGTTCCATAGTACACTAATAAATTTTCCATAGTACCTAACCAAAATACGTGTTTACATTTTCAAACAATTAGTAACTAAACATTTAGTAGTAGTACGATGACAATATTTACATATCAGACGACTAAAATAATAATCGTATTTTCGTTACAAATATTCATTTTGTTTTTAGAATCATTTGCTTAGACTTTTCGGGGTTGTTTGGTTAACAGGTATTTAGAGAATTTTTTTCTCAAACTCGTCTACGAGCGTCACAAACTAAAACTCTCTTTGCTTTTCTCTAACTACCCCAAAAATATCCTAAATTGATTCTCATAACATGCAAAAACTAAGCTTTTGAAAACACGACTATAACAACTATTTTTCTTACAACAGGTTATGACAAAACCCATGGTAATTACTCGCTATCATACGATAACAATCATTTATCTACAAATAATAATATTCGGAGCAGCATGCACATTATTCACAATAGTACATCAATACAAAAAATATTAACGAAATTATAGTGTCATTTTTTACCTTAGCTCCAATATGGATGTGCTTGCGAATGCAATTAAGCGTCAAAATAGTTTCAATAAATATCCGTCGCCAGTACTATATGAACCTCGTCAACCTATTATCACATTAACAACAATATTACACACGGATTTTTCTTCCTGCTAACAAAAGTATGAAAATAGCACTTCCATGTATGTGTTCATCACCTCAAAATGGGACAGCGAAAATGGAAACACAATTTCTTCAATCACGTCTTCAATCACATTAACAACTATAGACTTATTAATAAACATACAACATAAAATAACATACCACATGAAATAACATACCGCATGTAATAAACAATTACAGTACAATTTTTTCTTAATTACCGTATTAAGATTTCCCGCATGTCAATACTAATGGACGCACCTAACATTGATGCAACATCTTCAACCTACTATTTCAAAAAATAGTTTAAATGCTACATTTCTCGTTTGAAATTATTTCTAACATCTAAGCACTACCATCACATAGCTAATAACGAGATAAAGGACGAACTAATTACCACCCTGCATGCATAAATAAAAAAATGTATTGCAAAGCTCATACCTTGATCTTCAACTTCGTAGTTCACTTTGCACGGCTATTCCTACTACAGAAACTCCAAATGACTCCTCCAAGTGCTGAAATAATGCCTAAAGCAACATATAATACACACTTAGAAACTAATCAAATAGAATAAAAACATCATGCATGCGAATGAAGCCAACAAAAATGAATAGATCTTACCTTAATCTATCTTTTCTTCAACTTCATCATCCTCAAAATCCAACTCTAAATCGCCCTAAATCACGAGTGAAAGTGATTACTGAGCTTTTTTTTCTCTCTGTACTTAGAGACTTAGAGAGCAAAGGAGAGGAACGAGGTTACAGAGTGCTTGCGCACGGAGCTGAAGCATGGCATATAAAAAGGGAGAGGATCCCTGTAGTGTCGGCAGCCTCGGATTCCCGCGCGTGAAAATCAACATCATCAGCAACAGCATGCAAGGAGCAAAAGCAACAAGCAAGAGTGATTCCCGCCCGTGAAATTCGTCGTTTGCCGCGCGTCGGAATCAGCAAAAGCAACAACAATCAACGAGCCAGAGTGATTCCCGCCCCGCCAGTTTGCGCGCGTGCGAATCAGTGCCAGGAAGACGCCGCCAGCAGCAGTGGCGGCGGGGCCCGCACCTCGCCTTCCGTGCAGCAGTCAGCGTGCACCAGCTGCTGTCGGCAGGGGTGGCCGCCTCAGCCAGTGGCGGCGAGGCCCACTGGCGGGACCCGGGCGCAGCAGAGGCTGTCGGCCAGGCAG
>NC_041385.1:406820136-406885146 GCF_002162155.2 Triticum dicoccoides | reverse complement strand
CCCGCCCCGTTCCGTCGCGGCGCGACGCACTGTGGGGAATCCGTTCGGCTGGGGTGGCCGCCTCCTGCGGTGGCGGCAGGGCCCGCCGCCTCCTGGCGTGGCGGCAGGTGCCACGTGTCGCCTGCCGCGCCTGCCGCCACCGCTGAGGGGTCCTTTTTGTCAAATTGATCCAGAGGTAGTCTTTTTTGTCAATTCATCTCGGTAGGGGGTTCTTTTGGACAAAAAATCGAGCAGTTCGACATTGGTTATAGCTGATGTCGACGACCCGGCCACCATGGAAGCGATCTGTTGCATAGAGGCATTGGCTCTGGCCGAAGACCTTCATGTGCAAAATTTCATCATCCGAAGCCATGGAAGCGATCTCTTGCAGAGGCATTGGCTCTAGCCGAAGACCTTCATTTGCAAAATTTCATCATCGCTTCGGATTCCAAACAACAGTGTCAGATATAACCAAAGGGGACAGTGGCAAATTTGGATCCATAGTTAAGGAAATTAATCTCAGAGCAGTTTCTTTTCAATATAACTTTATTTTTGAAAGTCATGCGGTAAATACCGAAGCACATAGCTTAGCCAAGTACTCTCTATCACTCAGGGAAGGACGTCCACATTATGTAGTTTTTGATGAATAAAACTTGGCTTTACCCATAAAAAAAAGCTGGTACAGGCGTTTGGACATTCAGATCTTACATTTGCATCCGAGGCAGGTAGGGCAAGCCGTCAAACTACAGTTATGCCAGAGTCTACAGGTCTACAGTTTACAGGTGCCGAACAGCAAATGACACACCACTAAGCTACAAAATTCTGTAGGATACGGCCATGTTCAACACACGGGGTAGAGGAGATGAATGCGCAATGCCCTCCGGATTTGTTTAATCACCATAACATGAATAGATGACCAATGAATTGTCTTACAGGAAATTCCCGGTGCCATATTGTCCTGAACAGTTCTCCCAAACACAACTCCTGTTTCCCTTTTCTTGTTCCCATCCCCATCACTTCGTACAGCACCCAATAGTTTTAGGCGCAAATGCTTCTATCGATCTGGTAATCTGGTTGCAGACATTGACATGTCTGCCCAACCCGAAATTCAGAATAAACCAATACAGTTCTCAGCTCTTCTCTGCTTGATGTATCCTCGGCTTCTTGGAAGGCGGTGTCATGAAAAGCTTTCTAACAGATGTAACCGGATCCTCCTCCTGAGATTACAGAAAACAACTGTGAGGACACGGTTCAAGAGAAACTAGACAAGATTCAACAAAAGAGCATTACGTCATCGAGAAGGCTGAGCTTAGTCTCCAATTGCGAATCTCCATCAACTCTTTTATCCTGAGCAAGTAACGCCGAAAGAGTCAGCCTCCATCCAGGCAAGGCATCACTGTCATCAGGGGATATCCAAGGGCAGAATGTCCGGTGCTGCTTGATAGGATCAAACTCATTCATTTGGTCATACAGGCCTTGTTTTTTTCCTGTTATGAGAGCAGTCAACAGGTTACATCAGTACTAGCAATTAATAACTAATATGTGTGCAGTCTCAGGCAATATCCTAATAAAGTACTAGCAATTAATAACTAATTTTCACCTCCACAAGAGGCGGCAAGAACAAAGTAGTGATCTAAACGCTCTTATAATACTATACGGAGGGAGTATGTGTTAACTGTTCTGTTAAGAAGCTTTACTACGAAAGCAGTCAATCAATATGCTAATTGTTGTTAGAAGTTCCCAACTCTGACAACAAGTTACTCCTACTTACTTCCCCTACATTTTCGTTTCCTTCAACTTTCTGTTTAAGTACTTCCTTATTCCCTTATATTCCTTAAATTGTACCGGCAGCTCAGAATACTTAGCGACCAACCTATTGTTAATTAAGTTACTGTTGAAGCAAAGGAAACATAAATGAATTCCTTACCTGATGGATGTACACCTTTTTCCATGTTGGTGGACGATTTTGTGATTGTGCCAACCTCAGCTGGCTTGGACATGTTTGCATGTGTCTGTATAGAGTTCCGATCATTAGTAGGTTCTTCTCTTGTATCCTCAACAGGTGAAAACTTGGGATCTATTCCGTGTTGATCAAGTTTCAAGTTCGTGCTCGTCATACTTCTGCTTGTGGCAACACCTGATTCTGGTTCTCCATTGACAACTTCTTCCATATTAATATCCTCAGTTGTATCTGAAGGTGAACACCCTTGAATTTGATCAGTGTTTACTCCCAAGTTTGCAATCTGCTTTTCAGAATTATCACCTCCATGATCGTGATGTACCCCTTTGGCCGATGTATCAACATCATTGGAGATAGTGTTAACGCCTTCCAACGTATGAAGCTTATCCATGCTTCGTTTGCGCTTCATGGGCCCTGAAGCATGCAAAGCCACAGAAACAATCTCTCTATCACTTCCTGATGAAAATGATTTTCCACGGGAGTTCAAGTCAGCTTTCAAGTGTCGACTGACAACAGGAAATGAAACTCTTGGTCGAAAACTCTGTCTAGTCGGCGGAGGACCACCAGCAATGGTAAAATTAAAACCAACATTTGCAGACTTTGAAGGTTCTACTCCACTGACTAGGTTAGCATGTCCATTACTTTGCTCATCTTGTGTATTCGAATCTGATACAAGCTTAAAAAGTTGAAGAGGTCGTTCTACAAGGGAAAAACGCCACAAGGCAACACAGGCTCCACAAAACTGACAATCTAAAACAACGGATGATGGATCATAATGTTGATCTCCTTGATTAGCATCTGGAATTGCTGGAGAACCATCAACTTCCTTGTGTGAGTAAATTACGACCCGATCTTCCAGTGTGTTGTTCATTTTCTCTGGTTGGGCAAATATGGAGGTAGAGCTTGCATCCGAGTGAGATTTGGTTGCACAATCAACAGCATAGTGAAGTAGGCGTGGTTCCCATCCACATAAGCTTATTATCTTGAGTGCCTGGTAGCCAGTTATGAATTAAGTTCAACCGCAGAGACTTAAATAATTTGATGCAGAAGAATATGTGCAGTGAAAATGTAAACTGAAACTACACAATATTTATCAGCAATCCAACTATCCAAGATATCTACTCAAAGCAATTTGAAACACCTAGCTAAATACGAGAATATGTTGCCAACAGAGGCCAGGCAAATGAGATTGTAAGAAGAAATTAAGTTACTAAACAGTTATGCAGTTGGAAACTAAATGTCTTTTGTAGTTAATTTTACCAAGACTACACAAAGGGTTTTCAATATCACATGGCAACGCTTCTAGGTATAGGCTTTCGTCAACAAAGGTATATCCGAGTTTTCCTAATAGCAAAAGGCATTCCCTTAGATAGTTATGAGAGGACTAAGAGAGGAAGGACACAGATCTTTTTCTTTTTTGAGAAAAACATCAATCTTTTTCAGTGCATTGTGCAACTGGAGATTAGGTATGAACTGTTGAACATGCTATACAGTGAGCGCAAATCAAGGGCTAAGAAGAATTTATTCAGTTGCATATGTGTCACCTAGATATCTGAATTGATCACTTATAAAATACTAACAGAAAATGCTGAAAAGAGGATATGGGCATGGCAAAGATAACTTGCAAGGCAATAAACTCCACAAAGAGATGAGTAATTATGTGTAAATTAAAGTCTGACCTGATAATATATGCCAGCAACTTGAAAAGTGCCATCTAGGTCCCTAATAGTTGAGTCTTCAGTAAGCATAAATCCCCCTTTAAGGACAACTGATGAAGAGAACGGCTCCAATAGGAACTGTTCTAGTTGTGGACTCCACTTCCTCATGATATCCAGAGAAGAGGGGGAAATTCTTGGAAGTGATGAAAGCCGCAGCAGAGACGAGAAGCACTCATAGTAGTTCTCAACTAAAACAGGAGGAGGTGTGGGTGGAAATAAGGCAAGTGATTCATCACATATGTTGTCAATCCATGGACAGAGTAGTTTGTGTCCAGTGTCCAGCTTCAAGCTGAAAACAGAAGCAGCCTTTTCAACTGCAAGAAAAGAAAAATCTCAATGTAAGAAAATGAACATAAATGGTTTGAACAAATCTAGGAAGTCAGTGATGCCTGTAGGCAAGTCTCTCACAAAATAGAAATGGAACACAATAATCAAATAAATCAGCATCTCTTGAATCTTAAAACACTAAATTGCTCAATATTAAGTCTACATAGAAGCGTGTGATGTTCCATTTAATTGTTTTGAGAGAAGAATAAGAGAATTGCCTTATCCGCTCATAGCTTGAGATGAAGCCCAGGGGTAAACAAAATAATGCACGCACCTTGCTGTGGTGTCCACGAGGAAGGAGAGGAAAAGAGGAGACGTGCCCCACATGCCTCGCACGTTATAATGTCCGGTTCAACATTAGTCCACCCTCTCCTAGCACAGTTAACAGGACTAACAACCTGAAAAAGGTAACTCGCTATCAGCAATCAACGGAAAAGCATGCGATGCTTTAGCTGAAATGTAGTCCCTTCCTAACTTCTCAATCGAAATGAGCAAACATCCGTTAGTGGACCGAATTCCTCCATAATTGGAGGGTTAGTGAACCGAGAGCATCCATAATTGGACGATAATACATAGGCACCACCACAAACAGGGTTTATACAAGCGCAGGACATACAAGCCTCCGGACATATTTCTAACCAGTCTATCAAGAGAAATCACAGCAAACATCGGTTTTGTTCTAGAAGTTTCCACTAATTAACCATCAATCTGTTAAGATAGCAAGCAAAACCATCTTCATTGCAGGCAAGAGATTTCCTAAAGCAGTGGGAAGCGACAATCCTCAAGTCACCAAATCCACCAACCAATGCAGAGAACGTACGAAGTGCATTCAACGCTAAGGGTTAAACTGGGTGTACCTTGGGCTTTGCGAACCAGGTCATGGCCTTGAATGAGGAGAGCCGCCGCACAACGTCACGGCGGTCCCACGGGCGGCATGGCGGAGGCGGAGACATCGCTGACATGGCGGCCATCTGCGGCGGGAGCCGCGACCCCCGCACAACCCCGAACCTCCTCCCGGCATCCGCCGCCTTCCCCGCCCTCCACGAGCTGCCAAACCAGATCAGATCGAACCCGCTTTACAGCCACACAAAGGGACTAGGGCGAGAGGAGAAGCTGGGAGTCTGGAGCTAACCTGGGAGTGGACGAGGAGGAGGGTTTGGAGCCGGGGCTGGGGCTAGGCTTGGGCTTGGGGAAGTGGTAGAGCTTGTCCATAGCCTTCTTGAGGCGCCGCTCGGAATCAGCCCCGATGTCTCCGCCACCGCCGCTGCCGCCGGCGGCCATCGCGGTAGCGCGTGGAGGGGGGATCGGTGGAGATGGCAACGGCGATGCGTGAGCCGCTGGAAAAGCTGCCGCTACTGCTGGGCATCCAGACTTTTTGGCCATCTCAGACTTGGTGCTGCCATTTTCAGACAGCTGTGGCGTTTCGCTTGGGCTTGGGCTTGGGCAATGTCGGCCGAGAGTTTACAGTCTCACCAGGCTGTTGAGCCGCTTTGATCAAGGATTTGGGCTTTACAGGCACAGGGTGCTTCTGCTCGTCGTGGGACACTGTACTAGCGAACAACCAACAGGAAACACTGTATAGCTAAACTAAAAAAAGACGGTGCCATGTTTTCTTCAGTTCTGAAAAAAAAACACTAAACAGTTTTTTTAAACGAGAACAATTTTTGAAGTTTCGATTTTGCTTAAACATGAAAAAAAATAGAAAACACCGAATTATTGATTTATTTGAAACATGACATTTTCTGAAATTTTCAAATACTTTTTAAAAACAGACATATTTGAAAATTTTGGACGATTTGGGAAACAAGAATATTTTTTGAAATTTTGAAAAAAAACACGGAATTTTTTTGGAAATTCTGATTGTTTTTAAAATCAAGAACAGTTTTTGGAAAATTCCCATAGAAATTTGGGAAACGGAAACATTTTTTGAAACACAAACATTTTCTAGTTTCTCGACAAATTTTGATAAACATGAACCTTTTTTAAAAATCTCAATTTTTTAAAAAACACAAACATTTGTTGAAATTCCTGATCGTTTTATGGCACATGAACATTTTTTGAATTTTTGAAAAAGGAAAGATTTTTAAAATTTCTGAACATTTTTGGAAAAGAAAAAATTAAAGAAACCAAAGAAAACCGGTAAAAGAAACAATAGGAAAAAAGAACAAATGCAAACAAAACCTGGACCGGACTAGAACCTTTTGGAAGGTTCCTAGAGTTGGGTCGGCCCATGAGTGCACTGCCTGTGCAAATCGACGACAATCGGCCACAAAATGAGTCAAATAGGATTTTCCTTAGGTGACCAAATGTGCACCCCATCTTCTGATTTTTCTCTTGTCGTCTTTGTTTGTTTTTCCAATCGGTCATCACCAAAAGCACTAGTTAAGGAACCCCTGCAAAGGTTGCTTTCATTATCTCTGGTAGTGATACATAGTTGTGCCACTTGTCGTGATCTTAGAGTCTGAAGGGATTACTCCCCACGCAAGGGAGGGATTGATGTGTTTGCTTGTGCCTTTTCAGATTTTTTTAAACAAAATATCTCTTGAACCATGTGACTAAATTACAAATTGGTTTCGCAATTCTGTTTCTCGCCTCAAGAGTTTCGAAACTAGATCTTGTATTGATAGGTTTCGATGAACTTTTTTGGGAAAATATTTGCTCCTAGCTAGTATTAACATGTGCTCCAAATATGAACTAAGAGCATATCCAATAGATCTTTAATGAACCTCCTCCAATAGCCTCTTATTGGGACTCCCCAGTAACCGTGTTATTAGGGGGTGGACACTTTCACGGATCTGCAATAACCCACCTTAATACCCACCTGACGTGCGGGGCCCATTTTTTCAATCTAGTGGTTGCATGGTAGATAGTGGTGGTGGCGTCAGGTAGTGACGGATGGCGATGATGCGGTTGTTAGGCAGTGGCCACGGTGGTGACACGATGGTCTGGCGGACATCGACAGCAGTGACACAACGATCCGGCGAGCGGCGGTAGTAGTGGCACGGTTGGTGATGTTGACTACGCATTTCAAAAACAAGTTTGTAATGGTTGTAAACAAGGCTCAGGTTCATAGGTTCACTTTGTCAACTCTCAACATTCATAACTTTATGAAAATACATGATATAACTACAAAAAAATATTATCGAATCAAACCCCCATGAGATTTACGTAGGTGCATAAAGTATCACACCTTAAAGTTGTCTTTCTTATCTTAATGTACTGACCACCTAGCATCTCACATAAGGCAGCCCCAGAAATTATACTATACAACACTATATGATCTTTATATTTCTAATACTAATCCATAGAGTCACCCCAATGTGGTGTTTTCGAAAATTATACTCCACATGCATCATGTAATCTCATTAAATCCCAAAGTTCAATATAACATGAACAAAATCAACCCATAAAGAAACTTATCATAAGAGGTACACCACATAATTCAACTAAACATCAATGCCCAAGATCACAATCATGGTGGCAATTCATATGATATACATGACACATAGCTACTACCAAAAATCCTCGACCCCAAAGGGTCTACACACACATCACCATGAGAGGATGACGAAGAGAGTTGTTGGTGATGGTGCTGGAGATGGTGGAGATGTATCCACCAGCATTCCAGCGCCACCGAGAAGGGGTGGGCCCCCTTCTTCTTTCTTGGCCTTCTCCACTGGTTGGAGATGTGTTTCTCCTCTGATGGCTGTCTTGGGGGTCAAAATTCCAAAGGTTACACCCAAGAAACTAGGGTTTCCCACCGATATATAGGTCAATACATAAAGTCTCGACCATCCAACCCATAGTCCTTTGATACAAGGGCCCTTGGGTATGTTTAGAGAGTTCCAAATCATTCCTTCTCGTCCACCCCATAGGATCAAACCATGTTCAAATCCATCAAGTTTGCAAGGAATTAGAGTCAACCTTATCCCTACAAAAAGTGGCAGTTTTGGTAAATATTGTTTTAGACATGTAAGGTGCATACATACTTTGAATTGGGTGATTCCAAGTGTGTTTGTTTCATGGAGATTTGGAGAATAACTTTTATGTTTCGACTTTCTTCATTTGACTCCATATTCATGGGTGAATGTGATGATCTTTAAGTAGTGGTCTTGCGAGGACATATTTGCAAAACTTCATATTCCATCGAACATTAAAGTTGTTAATAGTTTATCTAAATTCCATGAAGTTCCTACTCACATAAAGGAAACAAAAACTTAGGCATGTCTTACAGCTAGTAGTAGGTTAGTCCAAATAAATATAATTTTTAATTAAAAATATAAGATAGTACCATGAAACATACAAATATTTTAAATACATTGGAGACGTATCATTCCGTGATGGTACAATACAACGGCGGTGGCCCATCTACCGGCAAGCCTGACACTAGGATGGCCTCGGGGCTAGGAGGCCTAGGCAGCCTAGTCCCAGCAATTAGTCCAGGGGCCCGGCTTGAAGATAAAGCATGATATTGGCGTGCAATACAAGATGCCCTCACGGCGAGGTCGGTTAGGAACCCACATGGCCTGGTTTGGCATGCAACTAAGACAGGTCATAGGACTGTAAATACAAATGATGACATATAGATCAGGCACAAATAAATCTTACCACTCACTACAAAATTTTCTCTATTTTGCACCGTTCACTTGTGTCACGTATAACCATTTTTCATCACAAAAAATGCCACGATGACATTTCTCGGTTGTCACCCCCAGCCTCACTGAAGCGTCGTCATAAAAAAAACTTGATGGTACCATTTCCTCCGTCACGCATGATCGCATATTAGGCGACGAACCCAAAAATTCCACTCATGGCCATTTTTAGTGACGACCCATAATGTCACCTATGATAGGCCAATCTGTCGCCTAAGATCGTTTTTGCTGATGATAATCCATCACAAGTGATCGGTCCGCGGGTTTGACTTGTCAAAAATTCTGACAAGTTGAGCCAGCAGTTGTTGGCGTGGTGAAAGGATCGAGAAGAGGTGCTAGAGGGGGGTGAATAGACTCTCAACCAAGAAAGTAGCAATTTTTTAAGTTCTTAAAGTTGAGGTGGAGTTTAAGCACAAGTTTAAACATTTAAAATACATATCAAGCAAGCATGACAAGAGTATATGAGCAGCAGAAAGTAAAGCATGCAAATTGCAAGAATGTAAAGGGATGGGATTGGAGTGTGCAAACACAATTGGAGACACGGAGAATTTTGGCGTGGTTCCGATAGGTGGTGCTATCATACATACACGTTGGTGGAGACTTCAACCCACGAAGGGTAACGGTTGCGCGAGTCCACGAAGGGCTCCACCCATGAAGGGTCCACGAAGAAGCAACCTTGTCTATCCCACCATGGCCATCGCCCACGAAGGATTTGCCTCACTATGGTAGATCTTCATGAAGTAGGCGATCTCCTTGCCCATACAAACTCCTTGGTTCAACTCCACAATCTTGACAGAGGCTCCCAAGTGACACCTAACCAATCTAGGAGACACCACTCTCCAAAAGGTAATAGATGGTGTGATGATGATGAACTCCTTGCTCTTGTGCTTCAAATGATAGTCTCCCCAACACTCAATTCTCTCTCATAGGATTGGATTTGGTGGAAAGATGTTTTGAGTGGAAAGCAACTTGGGGAAGCCTAGAGATCAAGATTTATGTGGTTGGAATGGAATATCTTGACCTCAACACATGAGTAGGTGGTTCTCTCTCAGAAAATGAATGCTGGAAGTGTAGGCATGTTCTGATGGCTTTCTCCACGAATGAAGAGGGGGAGGGGTATATATAGCCTCCATACAAAATCTAACCGTTACACACCATTTACCAAACTCGGTGAGACCGAATCAGAAAACTCGGTCAGACCAATTTAGTTCATAATGTGACCGTTAGGCATTTCGGTGGGACCGATATGATCAACTCGGTAGGACCGATGTGTTAGGGTTAGGGTAGAACCTCATCTCGGTTTGACCGATTACACAAACTCGGTGGGACCGATTTTGGTAATAAGCGAAACAGAGACTTGGTCAGGCAAATTCGGTGGGACCTGATACGTCTCCGTCGTATCTATAATTTTTGATTGTTCCATGCCAATATTATTCAACTTTCATATACTTTTGGCAACTTTTTATATTATTTTTAGGACTAACATATTGATCCAGTGCCCAGTGCCAGTTCCTGTTTGTTGCATGTTTTATGTTTCGCAGAAACCCAATATCAGACAGAGTCCAAACGGGGCAAAAATGGACGGAGATTATTTTTGGAATATTTATGATTTTTGGGAAGAAAAATCAAGACGAGACGGTGCCCGAGGGGGCCACGAGGCAGGGGGCGCGCCCTGGACCCTCGTGGGCACCCTGTAAGGGGGTTGACGCTCTTCTTTTGCCGCACAAAAGCTAATTTTATGAGAAAAATCTGGGCGAAAGATTCAACCCAATCAGAGTTACGGATCTCCGGATATAAAAGAAACGGTGAAAGGGAAGAATCAAAGAACGCATAAATAGAGAGAGACAGAGAGACAGATCCAATCTCGGAGGGGCTCCCACACCATGGGAGCCAAGGACCAGAGGGGAAACCCTTCTCCCATCTAGGGAGAAGGTCAAGGAAGAAGAACAAGAAGGGGGCTCTCTCCCCCTTGCTTCCGGTGGCGCCGGAACGCTGCCGGGGGCCATCATCATCACCACGATCTTCACCAACACCGTTGTCATCTTCACCAACATCTCCATCACCTTCCCCCTTCTATATTCAGCGGTCCACTCTCCCGCAACCAAATGTACCCTCTACTTGAACATGGTGCTTTATGCTTCATATTATTATCCAATGATGTGTTGCCATCCTATGATGTCTTAGTAGATTTTCGTTGTCCTACCGGTGATTGGTGAATTACTATGATTGATTTGAATTGCATGTTTTATTATTGGTGTTATCCTATTGTGCCCTCCGTGTCGCGCAAGCGTGAGGGATTCCCGCTATAGGGTTTGCAATATGTTCATGATTTGCTTATGGTGGGTGGCGTGAGTGACAGAAGCACAAACCCGTGTAAGTAGGTTGTTTGCGTATGGGATAAAGGGGACTTGATGCTTTAATGCTATGGTTGGGTTTTACCTTAATGATCTTTAGTAGTTGCGGATGCTTGCTAGAGTTCCAATCATAAGTGCATATGATCCAAGAAGAGAAAGTATGTTAGCTTATGCCTCTCCCTCAAACAGAATTGCAATAGTGATTACCGGTCTAGTAACGTAGTCAATTGCTTAGGGACAATTTCATAACTCCTACCACCACTTTTCCACACTCGCTATATTTACTTTATTGCTTCTTTATCTAAACAGCCCCTAGTTTATATTTATGTGCTCTTTATTATCTTGCAAACTTATCCAACAACACCTACAAAGTCCTTCTAGTTTCATACTTGTTTTAGGTAAAGCGAACGTTAAGCGTGCGTAGAGTTGTATCGGTGGTCGATAGAACTTGAGGGAATATTTGTTCTACCTTTAGCTCCTCGTTGGGTTCAACACTCTTACTTATCGAGAGAGGATACAATTGATCTTGTATACTTGTGGGTTATCAAGACCTTTTTCTGGCGCCGTTGCCGGGGAGTCATAGCGTGGGGTGAATATTCTCGTGTGTGCTTGTTTGCTTTATCACTAAGTAATTTTTATTTGCCGTTCTTAGTTTTTTTCTATCTCTAGTTATGGGTAGGAAACGCAGAATACCAAAAAAAATAGTTCTACCTACTGAACCAATGGTTGAAGAACCACTCAAAATCTATCACACTCCTGAAGCTTTTTACTTGGATCATCTTCGATCCCGTTGTGCTCGTGCTAAAAACCCCACTAGCTTAGTTGAGGGCAAATCTTTAGATGAGCATGCTTGTTATGTGCAACACCGTATATCTGAAAAGGGAAACTTTTACTGGATCAAATTCATCATTTGCAATGCTATGCTTGGAATTTATGTGAAATATATGATGTTACTTGTTTTTTTGAAAACCCTAAGAAACACCTTCTCTACCAATGTGAGTTTAGTGATAATGGAATCGTATCTTTGTATGCTAAGGGTGTTTATAATTACTATGATGTTCAACAAATTGAAGAATTTGTTGTTTTTAAGGATGCTTGTGAAATTGCTTCTTTGATTGAAAAGTATGATGCTACTCTCTATAAATCTGAAAATTTTGCCATACTTGAATATTGTTATGATAATTATGCTTATAATGCCTATGTTAAACCATATATTGAGGACTTCTCCGCTGTCCAAGAAGAGACTAATATTTTGCAGGAAGCTATGGAAGAAGAAATTGCTGAAACTACAAGCTCATTGGATGAAAAAGATGATGAGGAGAGCGAAGAACAAAAGGACGAAGAGCGGATTAGCTACCCGTGCCCACCTTCTAATGAGAGTAACTCTTCAACTCATACATTGTTTAATTCCCCTTCGTGCTTATCGAGGGTGATTGCTATGATGATTGTTATGATCCCGTTGATTCTCTTGAAATATCCCTTTTTGATGATGCTTGCTATGCTTGTGGACAAGATGCCAATATGAATTATGCTTATGGAGATGAACTTCTATAGTTCCTTATGTTAAACATGAAATTGTTGCTATTGCACCCACGCATGATAGTCCTATTATCTTTTTGAATTCTCCCGACTACACTATATTGGAGAAATTTGTGCTTATTAAGGATTATATTGATGAGTTGCCTTTTACTATTGCACATGATGATTTTGATAGATATAATATGCATGTGCTTGCTGCTCCTACTTGCAATTATTATGAGAGAGGAACTACATCTCCACCTCTCTATGTTTCCAACACGATAGAATTGCAAGAAACTACTTATACTATGTGTTGGCCTTTACTTGGTGTGCATGAATTGTTCTTTTATGACATGCCAATGCATAGAAAGAGAGTTAGACTTTGTTGTTGCATGATATATGTTACTTTGTGCTCACTACTAAATTACAAATAATTGTTAATTAAAATTGGATTTGATATACCTTGGGATCCGGGTGGATCCATTACTTGAGCACTATATGCCTAGCTTAATGGATTTAAAGAAAGCGCTGCCAGGGAGACAACTTGGAAGTTTCAGAGAGTCATTTATTTCTGTTGAGTGCTTTTATGTAGTTTAAAAACAAAAAAAATAAAGGGGGGTGTCGGTGTCAAAACCGGTGGATCTCGGGTAGGGGGTCCCGAACTGTGCGTCTAAGGCTAATGGTAACAGGAGGCAGGGGACATGATGTTTACCCAAGTTCGGGCCCTCTCGATGGAGGTAATACCCTACTTCCTGCTTGATTGATCTTGATGATATGAGTATTACAAGAGTTGATCTACCACGAGATCGTAGAGGCTAAACCCTAGAAGCTAGCCTATGATTATGATTGTTGTTGTCCTACGGACTAAACCCTCCAGTTTATATAGACACCGGAGGGGGCTAGGGTTACACAGAGTCGGTTACAGAGAAGGAGATCTACATATCCGAATTGCCAAGCTTGCCTTCCAGACAAACAAGAGTCCCATCCGGACACGGGATGAAGTCTTCAATCTTGTATCTTCATAGTCCAACAGTCCGACCAAAGTATATGGTCCGGCTGTCCGAGGACCCCTTAATCCTGGACTCCCTCAGTAGCCCCTGAATCAGGCTTTAATGACGATGAGTCCGGCGCGCAGATTGTCTTCGGCATTGCAAGGCGGGTTCTTCACCAAATTCTCCAGAGTACCTGTTGTAACGAGCCGTATCCGACTTTCCATTAATGTTGCACTCCTCGGCTTCTGTGCTTTAATAATGGCAGTCTCCACGTGTCGAGTGAATGCGAGAAGTCGGGGCATTTTTACATTTGCCACCCTGACCACGCAAGTAAATCGTCTATTTAAAGAGACGGGGATCCTCAGATCCAAATCACACCATTCTCCCCCAGCGAGTATTCATCAGAACGCGCCCGGAAGAAGCCATCCCATCATGGCCGGCCGTCGCAGCTCCTCCTCTCGCTCCCGTAGCACTAGGCCAGGCGATTGGGAGAAATGTTTTGTCCCCCACAGCCGACTAGTAGAGTTGCAGACCCAGGGGTTTCTCCCGCCTGCGTACATGGTTCCCGTCCGAGCTGGACTAGCCACTTATAATGGCGGGGAGCAAGCGGAGAGTTCTCCAAACCCATCCAAGGGGGAGCGAGTATGCTTTTTCCCCTATTTGCTGAGGGGACTCGGATTTCCAATCCATCCCTTCCTCCGCGGGCTCTTGGAGTTCTACGGCCTCCAGCTACATAACTTTACCCCAGCCTCCATACTGCATATCGCAGGCTACGTCGCCTTCTGCGAGCTATTTCTGGGTTGCGAAGCTCATTTCGAGATGTGGAAGAGGCTATTCTGCCTCGTTGCCCACACTCAGGAGGGGTCGGTATATCAAGTGGGCGGAGCCGAAATATGGCGCATCGCCGGGACCGGATACCTGTCCGGTACCCCGAAGAAGACATCTGAAGACTGGCCTTCGGAGTGGTTCTACATGGAGTATGTCCCTCTTCTGGACCCTATTCGGAAGGGCCTTCCCGAGTTTGTAAATGCCCCATTGAAGAAAGGCCACAGCTGGCACCCCCGGAGCCCCCAGGAGGTAGATAATAGAGAGATCCTTTTCCTGATGGACAGGATAAAGACACTGGCCAAATCAGGACTGATAATAATTGAGGTCATGTCAATATGTATAATGCGGGGAGTGCAGCCACTTCAATATCGGGGGAAACCCATGTGGCACTTCAATGGAGAAGACGATGCCACCCGTTGCGTCCATAAAGGTCCGGACTCCGCCGCCGCTCTGGCGAAGATAGTATCCGATTTGTTTAAAGGAGAGGAAGAGGAGTTCATCCGTATCAAGCCACAGGATGGATTCTCCGTGTACAACCCCCAAGTTGGGTGAGCTGCTATCTTTTATTCCAGTCTTTCCCGCATTTTTAGCACAAATATTTACCTTGTCAATTCATAGCAGGAACTACGAAAAGCTATGAGGGAGGTTCACAGCCCATCTCCACAGCCAGAGGACCCCAACCGGTCCCTCGACCCCGGACTCAAAGAAGATCTGGACATATTTGTGGAGCTCATTGACAGGACATTTTATCAGTTAAGCTGGTGCGTTGGTGGCCATCATAGCTGATTATCCTTGCCTACTCCCTGTATCACATGTAAGTAAAACTGGAGTCCCAACTTCCAAGAAGGATTCCCTCTTTGCGCCTTACCCACCGCACATGTGTTGCGTTTTACAGGGAAGGCCATCGAGACGCCATGCCGAACCCGCGGTGACTCGTCAACAAGGGGCACCGAAGCCGGGTAGGCTTAAAAGGAAGGTGGTCAGGACCGAGACGCCATTGCGAAGGTATGTTTAAAAACCTGCCATGTAATTATCATTGTTAAAATATAACAATGTCCATTGTCTCCTGGCAGAAAAAGCGCTCGCCGGACTGTATCCGGAGAGCCTGCCGGCCACGCCTCCACCAGTCGGACTCTGAGGCCAGACTCAAGGGCGGAGGTTAACGCGGGGACAACACCGAACGATCCTCCTACAGAGGATGCGGATAGATTCTCTGCTACAAACTCCGAAGTGGAGAGCGCCATGAATCATAGGCGCCAACGGGCCACACTACGTGACCCTAATTTCTCTGAAGAGGCGTTCAATGCCTTAAACTCAGGGGACGCGTACATCCGGGCTGCTCAAGATGGCCTCGCCAGAGCCACGAACCAGTACGTAAAGGATATACGGGTAAGAAAATTTGATAAGTATGTATATCAGTAGCCCCTGAGACTTGAAACAGTTGGCACAACTGATTTAAGGATCCTCGTATGCATAGGTTCTGACAGAGAAGAATACCCAGCTGTCTAAAGAGCTGGAGGAGTGCAAAGTCCAGCTACGGGCCCCAGTTGCCGGAATGGAGGAGTCCATGAAGGCTCCATCTGGTAATACTTTTTTTGAAAAGAATGTAATGGCATGTGAAAGTTAGTATTCGGCATGAATGCAAGTCTAACAATAGATTCCACAGACAATCTCGGAGGCAATCCGGAGATCGTACCAGAGGATGAGCAACATGCTCAACGACAGCTGAAGGCTGGCGAGCGTGTGCTTACAAAGGTTATACGGGAGAAAAATAATCTCCAAGACGTGAACACCCGACTGGACGTCGAATTAAAGGATGTTCGGGCCCAGCTTGCTGACTCCGTGAAGGAGAATAAGAGGCTTCAATGCGGCATTTTTGGTAAGTGCTCTAACGAACCTACTATAAGGTTCGGCAAAGAAGCGGGCTAACAAAATTATATCTGTAGGTATGTTGACAGGTCGTCCCGAAGAGGAGATGCCCGGATCTGCAGGCGATCTTCTGCAGGAGCTCTCACAACTGCATGAACAAGTTCGGCAGGTGATGCAGGGCATTGCCCAGGCCTTGTGGCCATCCGCCTCCCTGCCAGGAGGCATGGGAGAGCTTGTAGAGATGCTTAAGGGAGCGCGGCGGCGCTTCCGATTATGGAAGATATCAGCCTGCCGACAAGGTGCAAGGGAAGCCTGGGCCATGGTGAAGACGCGATACACTAAGACTGACCCGAACCACATGGCCGAGGTCGGACCTATAGGGTCAGATGGGAAAGAGATCCCTGTAAGTCTAGTATATGACCAGGTAGCTTTAGCCGCTAAGTATTCCCAACAAGATTGTAGGTTAGACAGCCTGTTGGATGGTATAGAAGAAGAATTTAGTCAGTCTAAGTAACTTTGTTCTTCAAAGGACATGTTTTGTCCCTAGCTAGATTGTAAATCATTTGTCTTGGCGGACCTTTTCGCTTCAACCTCCGGACCCGACAGTCCGGAGTGTATCTGAATACCCGCTCAGTTATGTAAAAACCGGGGTACGCGTGGAAACAGGCGTAGGGGTCATAAGTGCTCGAACAGACAAGTACCCAACTAGCTATGTTATATTACATGGATAGTAAGAAACATCTTCCAGGGAGAATAGTTCCGTTAAGGGTTCCTTTCCCTGGGTACGCATGCATTAATGTGCATGTCCGAACTGCGAAAAGCGACACAGGATATAAACATCTGGGGGCATGTATTGCAATAAGTGAGAACCATCTTTTGTTCACCGATCGAATATTCTCTTAAGAATGCTAGCTTTCGGCTTCACCCAGTCTGAGGTACACATCCGGCTGACCTGGCAGTAGCAATCGCAGAGGTGCTCCCCTTATGCCCTAGCCGAATTAACGGGAATGTAGGGCATAAACACAAGAGCCAGGCAACCCAGCTTGGCCAAAACTTAAGTCATATCGATGCATATAATGGTGAAAAAAGGTACATATGGAGGAACGACGCATATGTGGTGGGCATAAAGCCCAGAAGATAATTATATTAAGCTTCTGTATAAGAAGCCCCCAGGTATATTGAGCGCGCATAACGCGCAGGAGTGTGCGGTCGAAGCATACTTGGAGCTTTTAAGGCTATATAAAGAAAGAGAGGATATAACTTAAAAAAGAAAGGCGGAGGTAAGGAGATGAACACAGGGTTCGGCACTAGGCATAGAATCTTCGGAGTCTGGCCGCGTTCCATGGGTTCGGCTTGAGTCGATTATTGGATGCATCATGCAAACGGTATGCTCCCCCAGTTAGAACTTTGTCAATGATGAAGGGATCCTCCCACTTGGGCTTGAGCTTGTCCTTTTTCTTCTCTGGTAGGCGTAGAACGAGCTCGCCAATGTTATAAGTTTTGGCCCGTACTTCTCTGCTTTGATACCTTTGAGCCTGTTGTTGATAGAATGCAGAACGGGCCTTTGCGATGTCATGCTCCTCCTCCAGGGCATCTAAGATGTCCTGCCGATCCAGCTCAGCTTCTCTCTCTTCGTACATGCGCACTCTAGGTGAGTCATGGATGATATCGTAGGGTAGCACTGCCTCTGCGCCGTACACCATAAAAAATGGTGTGTATTCGGTTGTGCGATTTGGTGTGGTCCGCAGCCCCCATAGTATGGAGTCGAGCTCCTCGACCCAGTGTGTATCTGATTCCTTCAAGGATCACACTAGTCTGGGTTTAATGCCGCTCATAATAAGACCATTCGCTCGTTCGACTTGACCGTTTGTTTGGGGGTCATAGACGGAGGCATAATCAAGTTTTATGCCCATTTTGCCGCACCAGGTTTTCACCTCGTCGGCTGTGAAGTTTGAGGCGTTATCGGTGATGATGTTGTGGGGGACACCATAATGGTGTACGACCCCAAATATGAAGTCTATCACTGGTCCAGATTCGGCCGTTTTAACTGGTTTGGCTTCTATCCATTTGGTGAATTTATCGACCATGATAAACAAGTATTTCTTCTTAGGGCTTCCTCCTTTAAGGGGTCCAACCATATCGAGCCCCCAGACCGCAAAGGGCCAAGTTATGGGGATTGTTTGGAGAGCGGTAGGTGGCATATGGCTTTGATTTGCAAAAAGCTGGCAACCAACACAATGTTGGACAAGGTCCTGTGCGTCTACCCGGGCTGTTGGCCAGTAGAAACATGTATGGAAGGCCTTGCTTATGAGCGCCCGGGCTGTAGCATGGTGGCAGCCGAGTCCGGCATGCATTTTGGCCAAGAGTTGCCGACCTTCCTCTTCGGAGATGCACCTTTGGAGCACTCCAGTCGCGCTTTTCTTATAAAGCCCTCCCTCATGGACTTTGTAGGCTTTAGAGCGCCGCATAATGCAATGTGCCTCATTTTGGTCCTCGGGGAGTTCTTGCCTATTTAAGTAGGCTAAGAAGGGTTCTGTCCACGGGGCGATGACAGCCATAATCGCGTGGGCCGAAGGTGTTATTTCGGTGGCGGGGCCTCCGATTATGTCAGAGTGTTCGGGATCTAGGGTTGTGTGCGGTTCCGGACTGGTATTGCTGGTCTCCCCTCCCCACACCACGCATGGCTTGAACAGCCTTTCCAAAAATATATTAGGTGGGACGGGGTCGCGTTTAGCGCCAATGCGAGCGAGAATATTCGCCGCTTGGTTGTTTTCTCGGACCACATGGTGGAATTCGAGCCCCTCGAACCGAGTTGACATTTTGAGGACGGCATTGCGGTAGGCCGCCATTTTTGGGTCCTTGGCGTCAAAGTCTCCATTTATTTGGGATATTGCGAGATTTGAATCCCCGCGCACTTCTAGGTGTTGAATGCCCATGGAGACTGCCATTCGAAGACCATGCAACAAGGCCTCATATTCGGCTGCATTGTTGGAATCTGTGTATAGTATTTGGAGTACATATTGGACTGTATCTCCGGTGGGGGATGTCAGGACAACGCCTGCCCCTAGACCAGCTAGCATCTTAGAGCCGTCAAAGTGCATGATCCAATTGGAGTATGCGCTGTACTCTTTAGGGAGTTCGGCTTCTGTCCATTCGGCAATGAAGTCAGCCAGTACTTGCGACTTAATAGCTTGCCGTGGTTTGTATGTTAGGTTGAACGGGAGGATCTCGATAGCCCATTTAGCAATCCGGCCCATGGCATCGCGGTTATTTATTATGTCATTGAGTGGTACTTCGGAGGCCACCGTGATTGAACACTCTTGAAAGTAGTGTCGTAGTTTGCGGGATGCCATGAAGACCGCATATGCTATCTTTTGATAATGTGGGTATCGTGACTTGCATGGAGTGAGGACAGTAGATACGTAGTATACCGGCTTTTGAAGCGAGGACTTACTCTCGTTCGATGACGAGCACTGCGCTTACAACCTGGTGTGTTGCGGCTATATGTAGCAGCATGGGTTCGTCGACATTTGGCACGGCCAGGATTGGATTGGTGGCCAAAAGGGCTTTTATTTCCTCCAGTCCGGCCGTAGCCGCATCCGTCCACTCGAAGTGTTTGGTGCATCGAAGAAGGCGATAAAGAGGTAGTGCCTTTTCTCCTAATCGGGAGATAAAGCGGCTTAAGGCGGCCACACATCCAGTTAATTTCTGGATTTTCTTGAGGTCTGTTGGGGTAGCCAACTGTGACAGAGCTCAGATTTTAGCCGAATTTGCTTCAATTCCTCTATTGGAAACGATAAAGCCCAAGAGCTTTCCGGCAGGTATGCCGAAAACGCATTTTTTCGGGTTGAGCTTAATGTCATATGTTCAGAGATTGTCGAATGTAAGCCTCAAGTCGTCTATTAGTATTCGACGTGTCTGGTTTTGATGACCACATCGTCTACGTATGCCTCTACTGTTTTGCCGATCTATGTTTTCAGGCATGTCTGAATCATGCATTGATAGGTTGCACCGGCGTTTTTGAGCCTGAAAGGCATGGTGTTAAAATAGAAGGGGCCGTGTGGAGTGATAAATGCCGTTGCAGCTTGATCGGACTATGCTGTCTTGATTTGATGGTATCCGGAGTATGCGTCAAGGAAACACAATGAGTCGTGTCCTGCGGTAACGTCGATGATTTGATCGATGCAGGGGAGGGGGAAGGGATCCTTGGGGCAAGCCTTATTGAGGTCCTTGAAATCGACACATAGGCGCCAGGATTTGTCCTTCTTTGGTACCATCACCAGGTTTGCTAGCCAGTCCGGATGTTTTATTTCTCTTATGAATCCGGCCTCGAGTAGTTTGGCTAGCTCTTCTCCCATGGCTTGTCGCTTGGGTTCTGAAAAGCGCCGAAGAGTCTGCTTGACCGGCTTGTATCCTGATGACCCACAAGTGTAGGGGGTAAATCGTAGTTCTTTCGATAATTAAGAGTGTCGAACCCAACGAGGAGCAGAAGGAAATGATAAGCGGTTTTCAGTAAGGTTTTCTCTGCAAGCACTAAAATTGTAGGTGATAGATAGTTTTGTGATAAGGAAAATTGTAACGAGTAACAAGTAAATAAAGTAAATAAAGTGCAGCAAGGTGGCCTAATCCTTTATGTAGCAAAGGATAAGCCTAGACAATTTCTAATAATGATAAAGGAGCTCCCGAGGACACATTGGGAATTATCATCAAGCTAGTTTTCATCACGTTCATATGATTCGCGTTCGGTACTTTAATAATTTGATATGTGGGTGGACCGGTACTTGGGTACTGCCCTTTCTTGGACAAGCATCCCACTTATGATTAACCCCTATTGCAAGCATCCGCAACTACAAAAGAAGTATTAAGGTAAACCTAACCACAGCATTAAACATATGGATCCATACCAGCCCCTAACGAAGCAACTCATAAACTAGGGTTAAGCTTCTGTCACTCTAGCAACCCATCATCTACTTATTACTTCCCCATGCCTTCCTCTAGGCCCAAATAATGGTGAAGTGTCATGTAGTCGATGTTCACATAACACCACTAGAGGAAAAGACAACATACATCTCATCAAAATATTGAACGAATACCAAATTCACATGACTACTAATAGCAAGACTTCACCCATGTCCTCAGGAACAAACGTAACTACTCACAAAGCATATTCATGTTCATAATCAGAGGAGTAATAATATGCATAAATGATCTGAACATATGATCTTCCACCAAGTAAACCAAATAGCATCAACTACAAGGAGTAATCAACACTACTAGCAACCCACAGGTACCAATTTGTGGTTTTGATACAAGATTGGATACAAGAGATGAACTAGGGTTTTGAGAGGAGATGGTGTTGGTGAAGATGTTGATGGAGATTGACCCCCTCCCGATGAGAGGATCGTTGGTGATGACGTTGGTGATGATTTCCCCCTCCCGGAGGGAAGTGTCCCCGGCAGAACAGCTCCGTCGGAGCCCTAGATTGATTCCGCCAAGGTTTCGCCTCGTGGCGGCGGAGTTTCGTCCCGTAAGCTTGCCCACAATTTTTTTAGGGTAAAAGTGATGATATAGCAGAAGATGGATGCCGGAGGCCCACCAGGGGGCCCAGGAGATAGGGGGCGCGCCCTATAGGGGGGGGGGGTGCGCGCCCTGTCTCCTGGACAGGGTGTGGGCCCCCTGGCATATTTCTTTCGCTCAAAAATTCTTATTAATTCCAAAAAGTTGTTTTGTGGAGTTTCAGGACTTTTGGAGCTGCGCAGAATAGGTTTCCAACGTTTGCTCCTTTTCCAGCCAGAATTCTAGTTGCTGGCATTCCCCCTCTTCATGGTAAACCTTGTAAAATAAGAGAGAATAGACATAAGTATTGAGATGTAATGTGTAATAATATCCCATAATGCAATAAATATTGATATAAAAGCATGATGCAAAATGGACGTATCAACTCCCCCAAGCTTAGACCCGGCTTGTCCTCAAGCGGAAGCCGAAATCGAAAAATATGTCCACATGTTTAGAGATAGAGGTGTCGATAAAAATAAAATACGGACATGAGGGCATCATGATCATTCTTATAACAGGAACATATATAGAATTTATCATATGATTTCTTATGCTTAAGTAACAAACAATTCACAATGTCAAGTATGGTTCAAAAACTTCATTGGGAACTAACAAACTATAATCTCAGTCATTGAAGCAATTGCAATTTATCGTAACATCAGAAAGAGTCAACAATAGAGCTTTTCAGCAAGCTCACATACTTAACTATCTCGTAGTCTTCCACAATTGCTAACACTCACGCAGTACTTGTGGTTATAGAGTTTCAGCCGTACACTGAGAAAGATAGGGGCTTAATGTGTTACCTCCCAACGTATTCACCTTTAGGTGATGTCAACAATAATAGCCCATGCTAACTTACATCCAATTGGATATATATATATATCATGATCTTTCAAACACGAGGAGCTTGCCAAAGGATAAAATGAAAAAGCGAAAGGTGAGGATCACCTTGACTCAAGCATAAAGTAAAAACATAAAGTAAAAGATAGGCCCTTCACAGAGGGAAGCAGAGGTTGTCATGTGCATTTAGGGTTGATGCACAAAATCTTAATGCAAAAGAACGTCACTTTATATTGCCCCTTGTATGTGGACCTTTATTATGCAGTCCGTCGCTTTTATTACTTCCACAACAAGTTCGTACAAAGCTTATTTTCTCTGCACTAATAAGTCATACATATTTAGATAGCAATTTGTATTGCTTGCAACATGACAACTTACTTGAAGGATCTTACTCAATCCATAGGTAGGTATGGTGGACTCTCATGGCAAAACTGGGTTTAAGGGTATGTGGAAGCACAAGTAGTATCTCTACTTGGTGCAAGGAATTTGGCTAGCATGAGGGGGAAAGGAAAGCTCAACATGTTTGTAAGGTCAATGAAAATATACTTTAACTGAGATGTCGGAAAACATAAACTATTACGTTGTCTTTCTTGTCCAACGTCAACTCTTTTAGCATGTCATACTTAATGAGTGCTCCCAATTATAAAAAGGTGTCCAAGATAATATATTTGTATGTGAAACCTCTTTCCTTATTACTTCCTATTAATTGCAATGATGATCAAGGCTACGTTCATCAACTCTCAATAATTTTTATGCCTCATACTTTCTATGTGTGAAGTCATCACTATTCATAATATCAATATGAACTCTTTTATTCTTTCTACTTTCTCAAGATCATGGCAACATAGCAAATCCCTTGACTCAACACTAATATTTATTATATATAGCTCACGGACTCGATTACAAAAAGAGATCACAAAGCAAAACTCAAACTACTTGATATCAAAACTTGAATCTACTAGATCAAGATACTACTAAAAGGATCGAACTAAATAAAGCGGTAAAGATAGGAGTGTGATGGTGATACGATACCCGGGCACCTCCCCCAAGCTTGGCATTTGCCAAGGGGAGTGCCCATACCCACGTGATTATTTCTCCTTCTTCACGGTTGGTGTTATGATCTTCTTGGCGATGATACCGTTCAGTATACGGTTCTCCTCCTCGAGCTTATTGACTTGTTGTTTGAGGTCCATAATTTCTTTATGGAGCTTGCTCGTAACGGCCAAAGCTCCTTTTACCCAAGGATGCTGCATAGCTTCTAGAGAACAAGTGAAACTCTTTTTCATATTTTCATAAGAAAGAAATCTAGAGTTGGAAGGAGTCACCGAAGTAGGGATAGCCAGGCTAGGTAGTTCCCCCATAGTGAATTCTGCTCGGAGACGAGAGGTAACTTCTTGATCCTCCTCCATGGCATCTATTCTTTTCAAATCAGCCTCCATCTCATCCTCCGTTGATGGTCCAAAGTGATAGGCATCGCTATTTGCTCCGGGACCTGGCGTTGGGTGACACACCCGACTCTCCCCAACTGACTCCTGAGAAGACATCTTGCTTTATTCTGCAACAGGAACAGCTCGAAACAAAAACAGAGGATATTTGCATGATACGGTGGTCAAAACCTTCGGGAGTATATATAATGAATGTTGACCGACCAAAATACGTAATGTGCAAGAAAACGGAGTCCAGGAGGCACACGAGATGCCCACGAGACAGGGGGCGCGCCCTACAGGGGGGGGGCGCCCTCCACTCTCGTGGGAGCCTTGTGCCCCTTCCGGACTACTTCTTTATTCCTAAAATTCTTAAATAATCCAAAACTGATAAAAGTTGCCATTGGAGTTGTTTTGGAGTCGGTTTACTTACCGTACCACATACCTATACCTTTTCGGAGTCTGGAACGTTCTGGAAAGTGTCCCTTATGTATTTCTCAGGGGTTATAGTTTCAATAATATTAGTTTCAACATTGATAGGGTTACCTAAAATATAATGTTTAATTCTTTGACCGTTTACCACCCTTGGACTCGTGCCTTCGAAGTTGTTGATTTTTATAGCACCAGAATGATAGACCTCCTCGATAACATAGGGACCTTCCCATTTTGAGAGAAGTTTCCTGCAAAAAATCTTAAACGAGAGTTGAATAATAACACATAATCTCCTACGTTAAACTCACGCTTTTGTATCCTCTTATCATGCCAACGTTTGACTTTTTCTTTGAAAAGCTTGGCATTCTTATACGCTTGGGTTCTCCATTCATCAAGTGAGCTAATATCAAATAACCTCTTCTCACCGGCAAGTTTGAAATCATAGTTGAGCTCTTTAATAGCCCAATATGCCTTATGTTCAAGTTCAAGAGGTAAATGACACGCTTTTCCATAAACCATCTTATAAGGGGACATACCCATAGGATTTTTGTATGCAGTTCTATAGGCCCATAATGCATCATCAAGTTTTTTGGACCAATTCTTTCTAGATCTATTCACAGTCTTTTGCAAAATTAATTTGAGCTCTCTATTTCTCAACTCTACTTGACCACTAGACTGCGGATGATAAGGAGATGCGATTCTATGATTGACATCATACTTAGCAAGCATCTTACGGAAAGCACCATGAATAAAATGTGAACCACCATCAGTCATAAGATATATACGGACTCCAAACCTCGGAAAAATAACTTCTTTAAGCATTTTAATAGAAGTGTTATGATCAGCACTACTAGTTGGAATAGCTTCTACCCACTTAGTAACGTAATCAACAACAACTAAAATATGTGTATAACCATTAGAGGCAGGAAAAGGTCCCATAAAATCAAAGCCCCAAACATCAAACGGTTCAATAACTAGAGAATAATTCATAGGCATTTCTTGACGTCTACTAATGTTACCTATTCTTTGACATTCATCACAAGATAAGACAAACTTACGAGCATCTTTGAAGAGAGTAGGCCAATAAAAACCAGATTGTAGTACCTTGTGTGCAGTTCTGTCTCCAGCGTGGTGTCCTCCATAAGATTCAGAGTGACACTTACGTAGAATCTGTTCCTGTTCATGCTCAGACACACAACGTCTAATAACACCATCTACTCCTTCTTTATAAAGGTGTGGGTCATCCCGGAAGTAATGTCTTAAATCATAAAAGAACTTTTTCTTTTGCTGGTATGTGAAACTAGGCGGTATAAATTTAGAAACAATGTAATTAGCATAATCAGCATACCAAGGAGCAGTACGAGAAGCATTGACGACCGCTAATTGTTCATGAGGAAAGCTAACATTAATAGGCAGTGGGTCATCAAGAACATTCTCTAACCTAGACAAGTTGTCTGCAACGGGGTTCTCAACTCCCTTTCTATTAATAATATGCAAGTCAAATTCTTGGAGCAAGAGAACCCATCTAACGAGTCTAGGCTTAGCATCTTTCTTTTCCATAAGATATTTAATAGCAGCATGATCAGTGTGAATAGTAACTTTGGAATCAACAATATAAGGTCTAAACTTATCACATGCAAACACAACTGCTAAGAACTCTTTTTCAGTAGTAGCATAATTTTTCTGGGCAGTATCAAGAGTCTTACTAGCATATTGGATAACATTCAATTTCTTATCGACTCTTTGCACTAGAACAACACCTACATCATAATCACTAGCATCGCACATAATTTCAAAAGGTAAATTCCAATCAGGTGGCTGAACAATAGGTGCAGTGATCAAAGCCTTCTTAAGTGTTTCAAATGCTTCTACACAATCATCATCAAAGACAAAAGGAATATCTTTTTGCAATAAATTAGTCAGAGTCCTAGAGATTTTAGAAAAGTCCTTAATGAACCTCCTATAAAAACTGGCATGACCAAGGAAACTTCTTATACCTTTTATGTCCTTGGGACATGGCATCTTTTCAATAGCATCAACTTTGGCTTTATCAACTTCAATACCTCTCTCGGAGATCTTGTGCCCCAAGACAATGCCTTCATTAACCATAAAGTGACACTTTTCCCAATTCAGGACGAGACTAGTGTCTTCGTATCTCTGCAAAACTCGATCAAGGTTGCTCAAACAATCATCAAAAGAGGATCCATAGACGGAGAAGTCATCCATGAATACCTCACAAATCTTTTCACAAAAATCAGAGAATATAGCCATCATGCATCTTTGAAAGGTAGCAGGTGCATTACATAAACCAAAAGGCATACGTCTATAAGCAAAAGTACCAAAAAGGCAAGTAAAAGTAGTTTTAGATTGATCCTTCGCTGATACAGGTATTTGAGAGAAGCGAGAATAACCATCTAGAAAGCAGAAATGAGTGTGTTTAGTCTTTCTAGCATTTGATAAATAAAAGGTAAAGGGTAATGATCTTTCTTAGTAGCTTTATTTAACATACGGAAATCAATTACCATCCTATAACCTGTAATAATTCTTTGCGAGATCAATTCATCTTTATCATTAGGAACAACGGTAATACCTCCCTTTTTAGGAACACAATGAACATGTCTTACCCATTCACTATCAGCAACGGGATAAATAATACCTGCCTCAAGGAGCTTTAGTATCTCCTTTCTTACCACTTCCTTCATCTTGGGATTTAATCATCTTTGAGGATCTCTAACTGGTTTGGCATCATCTTCCAATGTAATTTTGTGTACACATAGCGTGGGACTAACGCCCTTAAGATCATCCAGAGTATATCCAATAGCAGCTCAGTGCTTCTTCAGTGTTTTCAATAATCTTTCTTCTTCTTTCTCTGAAAGGTTAGCACTAATAATAACAGGATATATTTCTTTTTCATCAAGATAAGCATACTTAAGATTATCAGGTAATGGTTTGAGTTCAAACATGGGATCACCCTTGGGTGGAGGGGGATCCCCAAGAATTTCAACGGGAAGGTTATGTTTCATCACAGGTTCCTGTTTAAGGAACACTTCATCTATTTCCTCCCTTTCCTTCATAAACATATCGTTTTCATGGTCTAGCAAATATTGTTCTAACGGATCAGTTGGAGGAACAACAATGGAAGCAAGACCAACAATCTCATCCTTACTGGGTGGTTCCCTTTCACGAGGTTGTCTACTAAACTTAGCAAAATTAAACTCATGAGACATACCATCTATGCCAACAGTGACAATATTCTTTTCACAATTAATCTTAGCACTAGCTGTATTCAAGAAGGGTCTACCAAAAATAATGGGACAAAAATCATCTTGTGGGGAACCAAGAACAAGAAAATCAGCAGGGTATTTAACCTTCCCATAAAAGACTTCAACATCTCTAACAATCCCAATAGGTTTAATGGTATCCCTATTAGCAAGCTTAATAGTAACATCAATGTCTTCTAATTCAACGGGTGCAATGTCGTGCATAATTTCTTTATATAGATCATAAGGTATCGCACTAGCACTAGCACCCATATCACATAAGCCATGATAACAATGATCTCCTATTTTAACAGAAATAACAGGCATGCCTACGACAGGTCTACGTGTCTTAGTATCAGGTCTAACAATATTAGCAGTCTCACCACAGAAAGAAATAACATGCCCATCTAAATCCTCATCCAAGAGATCTTTAACCATAGCAATACTAGGTTCAACATTAATTTGCTCAGGAGGTGTATAAGTCCTAGTATTACTCTTACGAACAACAGTCAAAGCTTTAGCATGATTCTTTATCCTAATAGGAAAAGGAGGTTTTTCAACATAAGCAGTAGGAACAATAGGATCACTATAGGTAATCATCTTTTCTTCGAATGTAACAGGTGCAACTACTTTCACTTCAACAGGAGGATTATATTTAAACCACTTCTCTTTAGGGAGATCAATGTGAGTAGCAAAAGATTCACAGAAAGTAGCTACTATCTCAGAGTCAAGTCCATACTTAGTGCTAAATCCACGAAAAGCATCGGTATCCATAAAAGATTTCACACAATCGAACTTAGGTGTCATACCTGACTCCTTACCATCATCGGAACCCCAATCTTAAGAGTTGCGTTTAATTCTTTCCAATAAGTCCCATTTGAAATCAATAGTCTTCAGCATATAAGAACCAACACAGGAAGTATCGAGCAAGTTGCGATTATCAAGAGAAAGCCGAGCATAAAAGTTCTGAATAATCATTTCCCGAGAGAGCTCATGATTGGGGCATGAATATAAAATTGACTTAAGCCTCACCCAAGCATGAGCGATGCTTTCTCCTTTGCGAGGCCAGAAATTATATATGTAATTACGATCATGATGAACAAGATGCATAGGATAGAACTTCTGGTGAAATTCCAACGTCAATCGCTTATAATCCCAAGATCCTGTATCATCACATAACCTATACCATGTCAATGCATCTCCCTTCAAAGATAAAGGTAAGACCTTCCTTTTGACAACATCATCGGGAATACCTGCAAGCTTAAATAATCCACAAACTTCATCCACAAAGATAAGGTGTAAATCAGGATGCAATGTTCCATCTCCTGCAAATGGATTAGCTAGCAGTTTCTCTATCATACCCGAAGGAATCTCAAAGTAAATATTTTCATAAAGTTCAGTAGGTTGAGGAGCAACTCTTTTCTCTTCTGGTTGGGGTGAAGATACCCCAAACAAGCCCCTCAAAGGATTAGTTTCCATAGTGACAAGTAACAGAAAATTTCAGCACACTATATAAATGTTTCCTTACCAAGTTCCACTCACCAAAAGCGCTACACTCCCCGCAATGGCGCCAGAAAAGAGTCTTGATGACCCACAAGTGTAGGGGGTAAATCGTAGTCCTTTCGATAAGTAAGAGTGTCGAACCCAACGAGGAGTAGAAGGAAATGATAAGCGGTTTTCAGTAAGGTTTTCTCTGCAAGCACTGAAATTGTAGGTGATAGATAGTTTTGTGATAAGATAAATTGTAACGAGTAACAAGTAAATAAAGTAAATAAAGTGCAGCAAGGTGGCCCAATCCTTTATGTAGCAAAGGATAAGCCTGGAAAATTTCTAATAATGGTAAAGGAGCTCCCGAGGACACATTGGGAATTATCGTCAAGCTAGTTTTCATCACATTCATATGATTCGCGTTCGGTACTTTAATAATTTGATATGTAGGTGGACTGGTACTTGGGTACTGCCCTTTCTTGGACAAGCATCCCACTTATGATTAACCCCTATTGCAAGCATCCACAACTACAAAAGAAGTATTAAGGTAAACCTAACCACAACATTAAACATATGGATCCATATCAGCCCCTAACAAAGCAACTCATAAACTAGGGTTTAAGCTTCTCTCACTCTAGCAACCCATCATCTACTTATTACTTCCCCATGCCTTCCTCTAGGCCCAAATAATGGTGAAGTGTCATGTAGTCGACGTTCACATAACACCACTAGAGGAAAAGATGACATACATCTCATCAAAATATCGAACGAATACCAAATTCACATGACTACTAATAGCAAGACTTCACCCATGTCCTCGGGAACAAACGTAACTACTCACAAAGCATATTCATGTTCATAATCAGAGGAGTAATAATATGCATAAATGATTTGAACATATGATCTTCCACCAAGTAAACCAAATAGCATCAACTACAAGGAGTAATCAACACTACTAGCAACCCACATGTACCAATTTGTGGTTTTGATACAAGATTGGATACAAGAGATGAACTAGGGTTTTGAGAGGAGATGGTGTTGGTGAAGATGTTGATGGAGATTGAACCCCTCCCGATGAGAAGATCGTTGGTGATGACGTTGGTGATGATTTCCCCCTCCCAGAGGGAAGTGTCCCCGGCAGAACAGCTTCGCCGGAGCCCTAGATTGATTCCACCAAGGTTCCGCCTCGTGGCGGCGGAGTTTCGTCCCGTAAGCTTGCCCACAATTTTTTAGGGTAAAAGTGATGATATAGCAGAAGATGGATGTCGGAGGCCCACCAGGGGGCCCAGGAGATAGGGGCGCGCCCTATAGAGGGGGGGGGGGGTGCGCCCTGTCTCCTGGACAGGGTGTGGGCCCCCTGGCATATTTCTTTCGCTCAGAAGTTCTTATTAATTCCAAAAAGTTGTTTCATGGAGTTTCATGACTTTTGGAGCTATGCAGAATAGGTTTCCAACGTTTGCTCCTTTTCCAGCCAGAATTACAGCTGCCGGCATTCCCCCTCTTCATGGTAAACCTTGTAAAATAAGAGAGAATAGCCATAAGTATTGAGATATAATGTGTAATAATAGCCCATAATGCAATAAATATTGATATAAAAGCATGATGCAAAATGGACGTATCATATCCCTTTAGTATGTCTAGGCTATGCTTGGCCAGCCTGCGTGGGATACCTGGCATGTCTGAAGGATGCCAGGCGAAGATGTCCCAATTCTCGCACAAGAACTCTCGTAGTGCGGCGTCTATTGTGGGGTTTAGCTGTGCCCCAATTGATGCTGTTTTTGTAGGGTCCGTTGTGTGGACCTAGAATTTGACTATTTCATCTCCTGGTTTGAAAGAGATGGACTTGGGTCGTTTGTTGAGTATCACATCGTCCGTGTCCACTGTGGAGCGTAGCACAGTTAACTCTTTGGCCGCGAGGGCTTCGGATATGCCTCCAGGGCTAGTGCGGCGGTTTTATTTTCGGCGCAGAGTACTATCTCGGGATCACTGGTGAGGGAGTCCTGGATTAGGGGGTATCCAGATAGCCGGACTATATACTTTGGCTGGACTATTGGAGCGTGAAGATACAAGACTCAAGACTCCGTCCCGTGTCCGGATGGGATGCTCCTTTGCGTGGAAGACAAGCTTGGCAATCTGGATATTATATTTCCTTCCTTGTAACCGACTCCATGTAAACCCTAGCCCTCTCCGGTATCTATATAAACCGGAGAGTTTAGTCCTTAGAGGTACAATCACAATCATAATCATCATAGGCTAGCTTCTAGGGTTTGGCCTCTATGATCCCGTGGTAGATCAACTCTTGTACTACTCATATCATCAATATTAATCAAGCAGGAAGTAGGGTTTTACCTCCATCGAGAGTGCCCGAACTTGGGTAAACATTGTGTCCCTTGCCTCCTGTTACCATCAGCCTTAGAAGCACAGATCGGGACCCCCTACCCGAGATTCGCCGGTTTTGACACTGACATTGGTGCTTTCATTGAGAGTTCCTCTATGTCGTCGCTGCAAGGCTTGATGACTCCTTCAATCATCAACAACACGGTCCAGGGTGAGACTTTTCTCCCCGGACAGATCTTCGTGTTCGGCGGCTTCACACTGCGGGCCAATTCGCTTGGCCAACTGGAGCAGATCGACAGCTACGCCCCTGGCCACCAGGTCAGCTTCGGAAACCTGAACTACACGGCCGATATCCGCGGAGACTTGATCTTCGACGGGTTCGGGCCTGCGCCAGGAGCGCCAAATAGTCATGACGAGCATGGCCTAGACCTGCTGGCGGACAATGCTCGGGATATCGCCCCTACAGGAGCCCCGAGCCTAAATCCGGAGCAAATTGCGTCGTCCGAGGACGGGTGGATGGACCCCGCCGCAGAGGTCGCACACTCATCGGCGATAGAGCCGAACACAGACTTCACTCCCAAGGAAGCCTATGACACCGGACCACCAGACTCATATCCGGTTGTAGATTTCGGTCCACGCGCCTCCAACCCGCCGAACCTGGTTGGGCTCCGGTAATGGAGTTCACCGTTGCGGATATCTTCCAGCACCCGCCCCTTGGCGACGTGCTGAACTCATTGAAATCTCTCTCTTTGTCAGGAGACTCTTGGCCGAACTATGTCCGGCTCGAGTGGGAAGCAGGTGACGAAGGAATTCGTTCCCCACCCACCACCCACTTCATTGCCACGGTCGATGATTTAACCGACGTGCTTGACTTCGACTCCAAAGACATCGACGGTATGGACGACGATGCAAGAGAAGAAAAGGAACCACCGCTCATGGGGCGATGGACAGCTACCTCCTCACACGATATATATATGGTGGACACTCCGAAGAAAACCAATGGCGATGAGGCATTGGAGGATAACACCTCAGGGAAGAAAGCTAAGCAAGGGCGTCCGATACATCTCCAACGTATCTATAATTTTTGATTGTTCCATGCTATTATATTACCCCTTTTGGATGTTTATGGGCTTTATTTTACACATTTATATCATTTTTGGGACTAACCTATTAACCGGAGGCCCAGCCCATATTGCTGTTTTATTGCCTGTTTCAGTATTCGAAGAAAAGGAATATCAAATGGAGCCCAAATGGAATGAAACCTTCGGCAACGTGATTTTTTGGAAGAATATCATCCTGGAGACTTGGAGTTCACGTCAGAAGATACTCGAGGAGCCCAGGAGATAGGGGGCGCCCCCCCTACAGGGCGCGCCCCCTGTCTCGTGGACCCCTCGAGCACCCCCCGACCGACTTCTTTCGCCTATATAACCCAACGTACCCTAAAACCATCGAATATCAAGATAGATCGGGAGTTCTGCCACCGCAAGCCTCTGTAGCCACCAAAAACCTCTCGGGAGCCCGTTCCGGCACCCTGCCGGAGGGGGAACCCATCACCGGTGGCCATCTTCATCATCCCGGCGCTCTCCATGACGAGGAGGGAGTAGTTCACCCTCGGGGCTGAGGGTATGTACTAGTAGCTATGTGTTTGATCTCTCTCTCTCGTGTTCTCTCTATGGCACGATCTTGATGTATCGCGAGCTTTGATATTATAGTTGGATCCTATGATGTTTCTCCCCCTCTACTCTCTTGTGATGAATTGAGTTTCCCTCTTGAAGTTATCTTATCGGATTGAGTCTTTATTTGAGAACACTTGATGTATGTCTTGCCGTGTTTATCTGTGGTGACAATGGGATATCATGTGCCACTTGATGTATGTTTTGGTGACCAACTTGCGGGTTCCGCCCATGAACCTATGCATAGGGGTTGGCACACGTTTTCTTGATTCTCCGGTAGAAACTTTGGGGCACTCTTTGAAGTACTTTGTGTTGGTTGGATGAATTTGAGATTGTGTGACGCATATCGTATAATCATGCCCACGGATACTTGAGGTGACAATGGAGTATCTAGGTGACATTAGGGTTTTGGTTGATTTGTGTCTTAAGGTGTTATTCTAGTACGAACTCTTTATTAGATCGATCCGAAAGAATAACTTTGAGGTGGTTTCGTACCCTACCATAACCTCTATGTTTGTTCTCCGCTATTAGTGGCTTTGGAGTGACTCTTTGTTGCATGTTGAGGGCTTGTTATATGATCTATCTATGTTATTATTGTTGAGAGAACTTGCACTAGTGAAAGTATGAACCCTAGGCCTTGTTTCCTATCATTGCAATACCGTTTACGCTCACTTTTATCATTAGTTACCTTGCTGTTTTTATTATTTCAGATTACAAATACTTATATCTACTATCTATATTGCACTTGTATCACCATCTCTTCGCCGAACTAGTGCACCTATACAATTTACCATTGTATTGGGTGTGTTGGGGACACAAGGACTCTTTGTTATTTGGTTGCAGGGTTGTTTGAGAGAGACCATCTTCATCCTACGCCTCCCACGGATTGATAAACCTTAGGTCATCCACTTGAGGGAAATTTGCTATTGTCCTACAAACCTGTGCACTTGCAGGACCAACAACGTCTACAAGAAGAAGGTTGTGTAGTACACATCAACGTCATCAACGCCGCTCCAAGCCCCGCCACAACAATACTATCACAGGAGACGAAAACAATCCGGATGGTGCCAAAGATGAATACAACCCTGATCAGCCTGCCTTCAAGCAGGCCGGACTGGCCACGGTCGGATACTTGGAGAGGAACAACTATATGCCCCCCTGCGAAGACGAGGTAAGCCTCAGCGATGATGAATTCGGCGTGCCCGAGGATCCCGTGGAACAAGTTCTCTTCAAGCGACGGCTCATGGCCACTGCGAGGAGGTTGCAAAGGAAGCAACAACATCTCAAAGCTGACCAATATTCACTCGTGGACAGATGGACCAAGGTCCTGGCCACCGAGGAATACGGACTCAACCGCCCCGACAAAGGGCACACATGGCATAATTTGCTACCTCAACGTAAGAAGGAGAACCTAAGGCACATACCCCGACGTCAACATACCACCACGGTCCAAGACAATACGAAGGAAACACGAGGAGGCATCCTCAAGCCTCAGCGCAATCATCATAAACGTCAAGTCAGGGAAGTTGGTGCCGAATTCAGCGGCCGCCAGTCCGATCAGCGGAAAAAGAATAGCTCAGGCCCATCCGGCCCAGGCAGCATACTCGATCAACCATGTGAAATTCATGGTACCCCCAGAAAGGCGGCCAAGCATACCAATAGAGAATGTCGGATCTTCCAAACAAAACGGCCGATCTTGCGCCGGAAACAATGAAGGGAGGTCTCAAACAATAAAATACCAGTAAAACATGGTGAGGAAGATCCCCTCACAGTACAAAAATACGGCCGATCGTCTCTAATCACATCGATCGTCCGAACAACACCAGCCATAGCAATTTTATTGCACTCACTATCTACCCAGTGGCTTGGGGGCTCCATTTTACACAACCCCCCCTAGGCATAAAACTATCAATAACATCTCTTCAAAGATGCAAGGTGCAAAGGCCAAGTTTTAACTGACCCACCATAATAATGGTTGTCTTCGGATCACCAAACAAATACCACGCCGAGGAATAAGCCTTCGGCATTATCCCCTTACACAGTAATTACCACATACTACCGGGACAAACCACGTTGGCTAGGTTCAACGAGGTTCAATATCAGGCCAGTCCCGTGTGACATAGTCACAGTTATGGGCAAGGTCGAACCCCACCCTTAGAGTGGAAATCATACAGCCGCTGGAATAGCGAGTCGTGCCTATTTATCAATTTTTGATTTGGCAGCCAAACACTCGGACACCAATTGAGGAATCCGAACTAGTTTAATGCATGGTTTAGCCAGGCCCCGCTCAGGCACCCGCGGTTCAACCACAATGGTACATGCAGCTGCCTTTAAGCATTTGTCTTTACAGACTAACTTTGGCGCAGAACAGGACTGGCAACACGGAATCAGATCGGACGCACAAGGCAGGAACACATAAGGCAGTTTGGATACACCTCAGATCCACACACAGCCTCCTCCAGTCCGGCCACGACAGGTTCCGCCAAAAACACTCCTTTTCATAAGCATAAACCACACTCATATGCATAGACATGTCATTTTACTACAATGCGTAGACTTAAATAACACTTACTGGACGTCGTTTCTCATAGACGCCTTTTTGTCACAAACGGCACCCACGCCTTGTGTTATGCCCGATTATGCCAGGGGCTTCATAGTACGACAATAAAGTCCGACCACCTTTTCGGTCGCTCGGCACCCCGAACTTATAGCACTATATGCATCAGCTCCGAATCATGTCTTGGGTCATTAGTTGGGTTTTCCCGGTTCCCATGTTTTGGTACCTTACGTTCCACTCCATCGGCTAAGGTAGCACTAGGAGAACTACTGCGATTGTGTCCCGGTTCTTTCGGACGAGCACCTCAGTAGAGAAAGCCTAAAACTGACTGTCGTGATACAATGAGAGCTGGTCAGCTATTCGAGAGGTTGTAAAATCTTTAAAGATTTATTCCGCATAATGCCATTATAAATGCAAAGTGCGACGGATCGGTCTTCCGATCAGGCGCCGATAGAGCCCCTAGTTCGGCCTTCCGAACACTAGGGGTTGCGCCCACCATACTCGAATTCCTATGGCTAAGTGAGAGTGATAAAGCCCTATAGTCTGATTGCCTGGTTCGTGGTGAGGAACACCTCCTTAAAAGGACCCAACAATGGGATAAAGAGTGTTCAGGTATGTCCCGAACACCCCCGTACTTCTTACGTGGGGGCAGAAGCCGACGACTGACCAACTCTCAGGATTTACACACACTAAACAGTTGCACAGGAAGAACAAGCATTCAAACAAAACAGGCAATAAATAATAAAAGTGCCATTATCCCATATTACAAAGAATGGCACGACTGCCTTCAGGGAAATATAGTGTCTTTGGTACACTTATCCGCCACAAGGCATGCTCCTTTTAGTACACCTTCATAGTACAACTCGGGCTTGCGATGCTCCTTACCCTCCGGCGGCCCCTCAGTCATCAGCTTCTCAGCATCAAGCTTCCCCAAATGCACCTTCGCATGGGCAAACGGCATGCGCGCACCCTCTATGCAGACCGATCGCATAATGACATCAAGCCAAGGGCAAGCGCCAACAATCCGCTTCACGAGTCTGAAGTAACTGCTTGGAATTGGCTCCACGGGCCACGACCGGACAACCAAGTCCTTCATGGCTAGTTCGGCCGCCTGGTGCAGTTCGACCAGCTGCTTCAGCTGATCGATAAAGGGCACCGGATAATTCAGCGCCAAATACTGCGACCAAAAATCCCTCTCTGCAGACTTCTTCTCCTCGGTCCGGTAGAATTGGGCGGCATCTGATATGCTGCGAGGTAGATCCGCAAACGCCCCTGGAAAAACAAGAACTCAGCTTATCGCTTAGAGTTCCTCCCATTATCATGTAAAAATGGTCATGAATACAAAAGGCCTTACCAGCCGCAACCTTCCGGGCCTCCTGAATGTCCCTCAAAGCACCTCGGGCTTCTTCTCGAGCATCCTCTGCGGCTTGGAGAGCTTGGGCGAGTTCGGATTCTTTCCCTACTAGACTCTTCTCCAAGCCCTCGCTTTTCTTCACGGCCTCCAGGAGCTCTCGCTCAGCATCAATGACCCTGGCCTCGTGCTTCTCATGAAGAGCCTGTTCGGCGGCGGCCTTCCTATCAGCTTCGGCCACAAGCTTCTTCAGTGCCTCAATTTCGGCACTCGCCCCTAGAGCATACAATGCAAATATCTTAATTAGACACAACTTCTAATTCGTGCTCAACTTAGCACAAGGTTCTGGCTTACCTTGCTTGTCCTCCAACTGCTTCTTCACGCGGCCAAGTTCCCCTTCGGCCCATTCCAGACGCTGCTTTAGTTCGGACACCTCCGCACTATGAGTGGCGGTCGTCCCTGCAGACGTCTGTTTTCAAACAAAGGGATACACGTCATTAGCCGAGTCTCCTGCAAAACGGAAAAATTTGATCCCCTGTTCGGCTCTCTTTCGCCAGATAGTGCATCAGGGGATACTACTCATATTAGGACAATCTCCCAAAGGTCTCTTAAGAAACATACCTCAAAGCCCTTTATAAGACTAAGGCAGGATTCGTTCAGTACGCTCTCAGCGGACTGAATCTTTTCAATCACCGCACCCATAAGGGCACGATGTTCATCGACGATAGACGCGCTTCTTAGCATTGTCGATAGGCCGCCAGGCAGCCCTGCTTGGGCACAGGCCGCTGGTGGAACAGGCAAGCCCCCCAAAGGCGGCTGCTCACCCGATACCGGAGCTTTAAAGGTCTCCAGGATTGTGTCCGGCTGGGGTCCGGACCGAAGATCACCCCTGCCATCGACACACATAGGAGCCGCTGCTCCCGTGTGTCCGGCCCCAGGGATATGTCCCCCCTGGTCCAGGTCCCGCTGAGATGACACCTCGATGTCGCGCCTAAGCTTCAGGGAAGGGGCCTCTGGAGGCGTCTCGCTCGCCAGGGCATCTGAGCTCAGCGAATCCTCCGATGAGGACTATCCAGTGTGGGACCCCGCCGGGCTGTATGAAATATGGCTACAGTTAAAACTACTACATTCAAACAACTCTGGGCGCATATGCGTGTTCGGATTTCGTATACTTACGAGTTTTCCAGGGGCTGGACCCTGGGATCCCACTCCGGGCTGCTATCAGCAGCCGTGGTGGATGCCTCTGGGAGGGAACCTTTCCCCCTCTTTGGCGATTCGGCCTCCAGGGATGAGGAAGCCGTCCTTTTCTTCCCACCCCCTGCGGGAGGCTCGTCTTCCTCTCCTCCTCCTCTTCGTCTTCGGAAGAAGGATGGTCACTGGAGTCTTCAGATTTTGCATCCGAAGCATCGCGACGACGGAGGCCACTCCGGGTCTTCTTGACCTTCTTGGAAGCCTCTTTCTTCGGCGCCTCGTAAGGCGCTGGGACCAGCATCTTCGTTAGAAGGGGTCCGTCCGGTTCCTCCGGCAGCGGGGCAGGACAGTGTATCTGCTCCACCTTTTTTATCCATCCCTGGGGTTATAATAAAGCATGATAAAAGTGTCTCCCTCAGGACATGCCACCTGAAGCGTGGATGGACAAAGCATATCAATAACTTACCGGACTTGCAGAGTGGGATAATTGATACCCACGGTTCTCGGTGGAGCCCGGCCATGATTTGCCGGACTTAAAGAGGACCTTCCAGATATCCTTGTGGGAGGAGCCATAGAGCTCCCGAAGGGTCTGGTGCTCGGTTGGGTCGTATTCCCACAAATTGTAGGCTCGATGCTGGCAAGGTAGAACCAGGCGAACTAACATCACCTGGACTACGTCGACGAGTTTGACATCCTTGTCGACCACACTCTGGACGCGCGTCTGGAGCAGTGAAAGCTCATCGGACGAGGACTAGTTCAGGCCCTTCTCGGGCCAGGACGTGAGCCGTAGTGGGGCCCCAGATCTAAACTCAGGAGCCGCCGCCCACTTTTTTCCGTGCGGTTCGGTGATATAGAACCACTTCTTCTGCCACTCCTTGACGGAGTCATTGAAGGCGCCCGTCGGCCATACAACCTTGGGCATCTTGCTCACCATGGCGCCGCCGCACTCGGCGTGTTTGCCACTCACCACTTTGGGCTTCACATTGAAAATCTTCAGCCATAGGCCGAAGTGAGGCGAAATTCGGAGAAAAGCCTCACACACGACGATGAACATCGAGATATTAAGGAAAGAATTGGGGGACATATCATGAAAGTCAATCCCGTAATAATACATGATACCGCGAACGAATGGGTGAAGGGGAAACCCGAGCCCGCGGACAAAATGAGGAAGAAACACGACCCTCTCGTGGGGCTCCGGAGTAGGGACGATCTGTCCTGCCGGCGGAAGACGGTGGCTGATCTTTTTGGCCAGGTACTCAGCCTCTCGGAGCCTCTTGATATCCTACTCCTAGACGGTAGAGGCCATCCATTTGCCTCATGCTCCAGATCCGGACATCTTCGGAGAACCTCTCTTCGGTGGAGAAGGAGAGTGCTTGGGCGCTGGAGCTCGAGCAGAGGGGAATAGGCTAGCAGAGGGAACAAGGCGTGGGTAAAAAGGAAGAGACCTTATCTCTTTATAGAGGTGTAAAAGCTTTTGCGCCTCCCCACTTGCCTGGTGGAACCCGCTCATTCTCCACTCTCCACAATTAGTGATGCGTTTGGGTTACCCGTACCCGTATTGATGAGAATCCCGCAATAAGGGGACACGGTCTTTGCTTCGGCAAGACATGCAGAGGAAACCGCCTCGAGATATGCACTGAGGCTGGTTGTGGGAAAACGGTTCAAATAATGACTCGACCATAGTATCATGTCACTTTGCCTAAAGTTATCAGCAGATTATATTTGTGAAATATCATTCTCTCTATGGTGGCGTATGAAGATCACCTTGCAGATCCGGACACAGTCCAAGTGTTCGGTAATTACTTTGGAGTATTCAGAGATGGAACCCGCCTTGCAATGCCGAAGACAATACTGCGCGCCAGACTCATCATCATTGAAGCCTGGTTCAGGGGCTACTGAGGGAATCCTGGATTAGGGGGTATCTGGACAGCTGGACTATATACTTTGGCCGGACTATTGGAGCGTGAAGATACAAGACTCAAGACTCCGTCCCGTGTGCGGATGGGACTCTCCTTTGCGTGGAAGACAAGCTTGGCGATCCGGATATTATATTTCCTTCCTTGTAACCGACTCCATGTAAACCCTAGCCCTCTCTGGTATCTATATAAACTGGAGAGTTTAGTCCTTAGAGGTACGATCACAATCATAATCATCATAGGCTAGCTTCTAGGGTTTAGCCTCTACGATCTCGTGGTAGATCAACTCTTGTACTACTCATATCATCAATATTAATCAAGCAGGAAGTAGGGTTTTTACCTCCATCGAGAGGGCCCGAACATGGGTAAACATTGTGTCCCTTGCCTCCTGTTACCATCAGCCTTAGACGCACAGATCGGGACCCCCTACCCGAAATCCACTGGTTTTGATACCGACAACTGGCTAGAGTGATGATTCCATTGGGCCCAGGCATCTTGAGCTTCATGTACCCGTAATAGGGTATAGCTTGGAAGCTTGTGAATGCATCCCGCCCTAAAAGGGCGTGGTATCCACTGCTAAACGGGGCCACTTGGAATGTGATTTCTTCAGACCTATAATTCTCCAGCGTGCCGAATACCACATCCAGTGTAATTTTTCCCGCGCATCGTGCCTCCCTACTAGGGATGATTCCTCTGAAGGTCATGCTGCTTTGCTCAATGCGGCTCTTATCTATTTCCATTTTGTTAAGAGTTTCCTCATAGATGAGGTTTAATCCGCTGCCGCCGTCCATGAGCACTTTAGTAAGCCGGAAGCCATCCGCAATTGGACTAAGGACCAAAGCGGCTGGTGCTCGGACTGATCGGAATTGAGGTTCGTCACTGGCATTGAAGGTTATAGCCGTATCGTTCCACGGATTTATTGCCGCGACGTTGTAGACTTTGGTGAGGCTGCGGAGTGCTCGCTTACGCCTATTGTTTGAGGCAAAAGTCTCGAAGACTGTCAGTACTGTATTGTTATTCTCCATGGGATGGTGCTCTGTGGTATTGTTGATGAGGAGGTCCTCGCCGCTCTTGGCCACCTGCCGGAGTATCCAACATGCTCTAAGGTTGTGTGTTGGTATGATGTCCAGTGTGCTGTGAATTTTGCATGGTCTGTTGAGCCATCCCTCCAGTACGGTTCCACGCCCTGTAGAGGGCTTTGGCTTCTTTGTAATTGGATTGGGTGACTTGCGAGAGCGCACCCTTTTAGTTCGGACTAGGGGTTTAGTTAGGGCCGGAGGATCCCATAAATTGGTTTAGGTTTTCCAGGCGCTTTCCCTCACACAGTACTTCTGTACTATGGCCGCCAAGTCGGCAAAGTGTGCTATGTCACGGTGACTTATGGCATTGAGAAATCCCTTGTCCGTGCAATTTTTGCAAAAGAATGAGACTGTGTCTTCCTCGCGACAGTCCTTGACCTTGCTCATTACAAGGAGGAATCTGGCCCAGAAGTGATGTACTGTCTCTTGGGGCTCTTGTCTAATGTGGGAAAGATCACTTGTGTCTGGGTGGGTGGGTAGCTTTAAGTCCAAATCCTGACCCGGTCTGAGACCTAGGGGCAAAGGAGCTCCCGAGTTTGGCAGCTCGGACTCCGGGATGTTGCCCAATATTTGTGGCCCATTGCCCGATTCTAAGTTCGGAGCCTCGGCCATGTCCTCCCGTAGACGGGTGTTCGACTCGGAGAGCTTGGGAATCTGGACATAGTTCGTCCTCAAGATAGAGGAAGAATCGCAGTTTTGTTCCTCCACCACCGCTATGTGATGGGTGACCGGTGGAGAGTTAATATCCCTTTGGTCGGGTTTAAGCCTGATCCGATCATAGTCCGTAGCGACTCCCAGGGCGGCGATGCGATCCAAGAGCTCGTTCAGGGAGGAGAGCTCCATTGGATCCATCTGCTCGGTGAATTCCTGGCTGACGTGGAGGCTGTTCTTGATGACCTGAGAAGTCATCATCGGTGCAGCGGCCGAACGGGCGGCCATGACGAAGCCGCCCAGACGGAGAGTCTGGCCTACAGCCAGGGTTCCTCCAAAGGTGATGTTGTCCTTGACAACAAGGCGAGCCATCAAGCCTTATCCAGATGGCACAATGGAACTCTCAATGAAAGCACCAATGTCGGTGTCAAAACCGGCGGATCTCGGGTAGGGGGTCCCGAACTGTGCGTCTAAGGCTAATGGTAACAGGAGGCAGGTGACACGATGTTTACCCAGGTTCGGGCCCTCTCAATGGAGGTAATACCCTACTTCCTGCTTGATTGATCTTGATGATATGAGTATTACAAGAGTTAATCTACCATGAGATCATAGAGGCTAAACCCTATAAGCTAGCCTATGATTATGATTGTTGTTGTCCTACGGACTAAACCCTTCGGTTTATATAGACACCGGAGGGGGCTAGGGTTACACAGAGTCGGTTACACAGAAGGAGATCTACATATCCGAATTCCCAAGCTTGCCTTCCACGCAAAGGAGAGTCCCATCCGGACACGGGACGAAGTCTTCAATCTTGTATCTTCATAGTCCAACAGTCCGGCCAAAGTATATAGTCCGGCTGTCCGAGGACCCCTTAATCCCGGACTCCCTCAAGGGGAACTTAAATCTTTTCAAAAAGGAAAGTGAAAGTGAGAAAGACGAGCATTGTTGAAGTGGGAGCTATCCTTGAACGTTGTTCATGCTCACGGAGACTTCGTGAATATTAATTACAGAAACTTTTCATCAAAAATAATTATCCCCTTGTACAATTCCATTGTATTATAAAAATAATGTGCCAAGGTTTGCCTTTAGGATGTTTACAATGCTTGTTGGTTTGTACGGTGCAGGACAGAAACTTTGGCTGTAGTGCGCGATTTTACATTTTTTACTGGAATGTCAAAAGGTTCTGATTCTTTTCGCACTGTATTTATGTACAAATTGTTTATATTTGATAATTTTGGTAGAATTTTTGGGGTACCAGAAGTATGGTGAATGTTCAGATTGCTACAGACTGTTCTATTTTTGACCGATTCTGTTTTGATGCATAGTTTGCTTGTTTAGATGAAACTATCAATTTCTATTAGTGGATTAAGCCATGAAAAAGTTATATTACAGTAGACACAATGCAAAAAAATATGAATTAGTTTGCAACAGTACTTAGAGTAGTTATTTGCTTTATTATACTAACGTATCTTACTGAGTTTTCTGTTAAAGTTTTGTGTGGATGAAGTGTTTGATCGAGGAGGTCTCGATATGAGGAAAAGGAGGAGAGGCTAGAGCTCAAGCTTGGGGATGCCCAAGGCACCCCAAGTAAATATTCAAGGAGACTCGAGCATCTAAGCTTGGGGATGCCCCGGAAGGCATCCCCTCTTTCTTCAACAAGTATCGTTATGTTTTCGGATTCGTTTCGTTCATGCGATATGTGGAAGTCTTGGAGCGTCTTTTGCATTTAGTTTTCATTTTTCTTTTATGCACCATGCTGGTATGAGATAGTCCTTGGTTGATTTACAGAATGATCATTGCACTTCACTTAAATCTTTTGAGTATGGCTTTATAGAATGCTTCATGTGCTTCACTTATATCATTTGAAGTTTGGATTGCCTATTTCTCTTCACATAGAAAACTGCCATTTGTAGAATGCTCTTTTACTTCACTTATATTTGTTAGAGCGTGGGCATTTCTTTTGTAGAATGAATTAAACTCTCTTGCTTCACTTATATCAATTTAGAGAGATGACATGAATTGGTCGTTCACATGGTTAGTCATAAAATCCTACATAAACTTGTGGATCACTGAATATGATATGTTTGATTCCTTGCAATAGTTTTGCGACATAGAGATGATAATATGTGGGAGGTACTAGTAGATGGTTGTGTTTAGTAAGGATGTTGGTGTTAAGGTTTGTGATTCCCGAAGCATGCACGTATGGTCTACTAATTATGTAACCAAATTGGCGCGCATTGTATTTTGATTGTTTATCTTTGCGTGAAGGTCGGGGGCGCGCGATTGTTAACTCCTACCAACCTCCCCCTAGCAGTATGCGTGTAGTACTTTGTTTCAAGGGCTAATAAATTTTTGCAATAAGTATGTGAGTTCTTTATGACTAATGTTGAGTCCATGGATTATATGCACTCTCACCCTTCCATCATTGCTAGCCTCTTCGGTACCATGCATTGCCCTTTCTCACCTCGAGAGTTGGTGCAAACTTCACCGGTGCATCCAAACCCCGTGATACGATACGCTCTATCACACGTAAGCCTCCTTATATCTTCCTCAAAACAGCCACCATACCTACCTATCATGGCATTTCCATAGCCATTCCGAGATATATTGCCATGCAACTTCCATCATCATCATATACATGACTTGAGCATTCATTGTCATATTGCCTCGGATGATCGTAATATAGCTAGCATGATGTTTTCATTGCTTGTCCATTTTTTATGTCATTGCTATGCTAGATCATTGCACATCCTGGTACACCGACGGAGGCATTCATATAGAGTCATATCTTTGTTCTAGTATCGAGTTGTAATATTGAGTTGTAAGTAAATAAAGTGTGATGATCATCATTATAGAACATTGCCCCATAAAAAAAGAGGCTAAAGAAGCCTAAATAAAAAAAGGGGGCCAAAGAAGCCCACCTAAAAAAAAGAAAAGGGGCAATGTTACTATCCTTTTACCACACTTGTGCTTCAAAGTAGCACCATGTTCTTCATATAGAGAGTCTCTTGAGTTATCACTTTCATATGCTAGTGGGAATTTTCATTATAGAACTTGGCTTGTATATTCCAACGATGGGCTTCCTCAAATGCACCAGGTCTTCATGAGCAAGCAAGTTGGATGCACACCCACTTATTTTTCAGTTTGAGCTTTCATACACTTATAGCTCTAGTGAATCTGTTGCATGGCAATCCCTACTCCTCGCATTGACATCAATTGATGGGCAAGGGAGTCCTGGATTAGGGGGTATCCGGACAGCGGGACTATATACTTTGGCCAGACTGTTGGACCGTGAAGATACAAGACTCAAGACTTCGTCCCGTGTCCGAATGGGACTCTCCTTTGCGTGGAAGACAAGCTTAGCGATCCGGATATTAGATTTCCTTCTTTGTAACCGACTCCGTGTGAACCCTAGCCCCCTCCGGTGTCTATATAAATCGGAGGGTTTGGTCCATATAGGGACGACCACAACAATCATAATCATCATAGGCTAGCTCTTAGGGTTTAGCCTCTACAATCTCGTGGTAGATCAACTCTTGTAATACTCATATCATCAAGATCAATCAAGCAGGAAGTAGGGTTTTACCTCCAGCCCGAACCTGGGTAAAACATTGTGTCCCTTGCCTCCTGTTACCATTAGCCTTAGACGCACAGATCGGGACCCCCTACCCGAGATCCGCCGGTTTTGACACCGACATTGGTGCTTTCATTGAGAGTTCCTCTGTGTCGTCGCTGCAAGGCTCGATGGCTCCTTCAATCATCCACAACAACACGGTCCAGGGTGAGACCTTTCTCCCCGAACAGATCTTCGTGTTCGGCGGCTTCGCACTGCGGGCCAATTCGCTTGGCCATCTCGAGCAGACAGCTACGCCCCCGGCCATCAGGTCAGGTTTGGAAACTTGAACTACACGGCCGATATCCGCGGAGACTTGATCTTCGACGGATTCGGGCCTACGCCAGGAGCGCCGAACAGTCACGATGAGCACGGCTTAGACTTGTTGTCTGACAATACTCAGGGTATCGCACCTACAGGAGCTCCAGACCTAAATCCAGGGCAGATCGCACCTTCCGAGGACGGGTGGATGGACCCTGCCCCGGAGGCCGCACACTCATCGGCGGTAGAGCCGAGCACCGACTTCACCCCCAAGGAAGCCGGTGACACCGGACCCCTAGACTTGTGTTCGGCTGTAGGCTCCAGTCCACGCACCCCCGAACCCGCCGTATCCGGTTGGGCTCCGGTAATGGAGTTCACCACTGCGGATATCTTCCAGCACTCGCCCTTTGGCGATATGCTATACTCGTTAAGGTCTCTCTCTTTGTCAGAAGACTCTTGGCCGAACTATGTCCGGCTCGAGTGGGAAGCGGGCGACGAAGGAATTCGTTGCCCACCCACCACCCACTTCATAGCCACGATTGATGATTTGACCGACGTGCTTGATTTCGACTATGAAGACATCAACGGTGTGGACGACGATGTAGGAGAAGAACAGGAACCACCACTGACGGGGCGGTGGACGGCCACCTCCTCATATGATATATATATATGGTGGACACTCCGAAAGAAACCAATGGCGATGAGGCAACGGAGGATAACCCCTTAAGGAAGAAAGCAAAGCATGGGCATCGTCAGCGCCACTCCAAGCCCCGCCACAGCAATACCAGCACAAGAGACGAAAACAATCCGGATGCTACCAAAGATGAATACAACCCTGATCAGCCTGCCTTCGAGCAGGCCAAACAGGAAGACGGGTAGGTCAGCCCAGACAAACAGGCAACGAACGGATACCCGGAGGAGGACAACTACATGCCCCCCTCCGAAGACGAGATTAGCCTCGGCGATGACGAGTTCGGCGTGCCTGAGGACCCCGTAGAGCAGGAGCGCTTCAAGCGCCGGCTTATGGCCACTCCGAGGAGCCTGAAAAAGAAGCAGTAGCAGCTCCAAGCTGATCAAGACCTACTCACAGACAGATGGACGGAAGTCCTGGCAGCCGAGGAATATGGACTCGAGCGCCACAAGGCTGACCGGCCACCTCGTGGCCGGGATAAAACGGCATATCAGCCCGAATACCAGCCTGCACCCCTACGCCAATACACTACGGCCCGGGGCAATAGGCAGGACCTGCAGGACATACTGGAAAACAATGCAGGACAACCAAGATCGATCTACGGATCGCGGGTGCGCGCCCCAACACGTGACGATGATCGTCATGCCGGATACACTATCAACAAGTCCGGCCGGGCCGAACACAGTCAACCAGACTCATTCTGCGCAGCCACATAGCCCGGCATAGAGGCGCCGCACACCCCCTCTGCTTCACTGATGAAGTGATGGACCATGAATTCCCAGAAGGGTTGAAAGTGCAACTATCCCTAGGTGGTTTTGGTAATTCATAACAACATATAGCTCATTGAGCTAATGCTATTCCAAGACATATATTTCAGGAAAGCTCAATGAATGGCATGGCATGGATGATGAAAGTGGATCCCTCAAAATACTAAGGACAAAGGATTGGCTCAAGCTCAAAAGCTCAAGACTCTTCATTTTACATTTTAGTGATCCAAGATCACATTGAGTCTATAGGAAAAGCCAATACTATCAAGGAGGGATGAGGTGTTGCTTAATGAGCCTGCTGCTTCATGTGCTTAGTGATATGCTCCAAAACTCTCAACTACTTTCCCACATCCACAAATGACCTAAACCCAAAGCCAAAATCGGTCACACTGATTCTTTCTATCCGGCGCCACCGATTTCAAAAGTCATAGCCACTGCCACAAACCCTAAGCAAATCGGTCTTACCGATAGGGATCTCGGTCTCACCGAGATGGGGTTGTAATCTCTCTGTTTCCCTTCATAATGTTTTGGTCTAACCGAAGTGAGCGATCAGTCCGACCGAGATTGCAATGTAAACTCTCTGTTTCCTTTTTGTAACATTTCGGTCTCACCGAAAAGAGCAAATCGGCCCCACCGAGTTTACCTGACCAACTCTCTGGTTAGCTAATTACCAAAATCGGTCCCACCGAGTTTGTGTAATCGGTCGCACCGAGATTACGTTATGCCCTAACCCTAACCGAATTGGTCTCACCGAGATGCATGTCAGTCCCACCGAAAATCACTAACGGTGACTAGGTTTACTAAATCGGTCCGACCGAGTTTAACGATTCGGTCCCACCGAGTTTGGTAAATTGTGTGTAACGGTTATATTTTGTGTGGAGGCTATATATACCCCTCCACCTCCTCTTCATTCATGGAGAGAGCCATTAGACTAAACCTACACTTCCAACTTACCATTTTTGAGAGAGAACCACCTACTCATGTGTTGAGGCCAAGATATTCCATTCCTACCATATGAATCTTGATCTCTAGCCTTCACCAAGTTGCTTTCCACTCAAACCCTCTTTCCACCAGATCCAAATCCTATGAGAGAGAGTTGAGTGTTGGGGCGACTATCATTTGAAGCACAAGAGCAAGGAGTTCATCATCAACGCACCATTTGTTACTTCTTGGAGAGTGGTGTCTCCTAGATTGTCTAGGTGTCACTTGGGAGCCTCCGACAAGATTGTGGAGTTGAACCAAGGAGTTTGTAAGGGCAAGGAGATCGACTACTTCATGAAGATCTACCGCTAGTGAGGAAAGTCCATCGTGGGCGACGGCCATGGTGGGATAGACAAGGTTGCTACTTCGTGGACCCTTCGTGGGTGGAGCCCTCCGTGGACTCGCGCAGCCGTTACCCTTCGTGGGTTGAAGTCTCCATCAACGTGGATGTACGATAGCACCACCTATCGGAACCACGCCAAAAACATCCGTGTCTCCAATTGCGTTTGAATCCTCCAAACCCTTCCCTTTACTTTCTTGCAAGTTGCATGCTTTAATTTCCACTGCCTATACACTCTTTGCATGCTTGCTTGTATTGTGTGATGATTGCTTGACTTGTCCTAAAATAGCTAAAATCTGCCAAACTCTAAAATTGGGGAAAGGTTAAGTTTTTATTGGTCAAGTAGTCTAATCACCCCCCTCTAGACATACTTCTAGGTCCTACAAGGGTTTAAACCCATAAACATTGAATCATACGATGGCACAACAGACCCCGCAGTATGGATCGAAGATTTCCTTCTCCACATTCACATGGCCCGCGGTGACAATCTATGCGTCATAAAGTATCTTCCCCTTAAGCTCAAAGGACCAGTCCGACACTGGCTAAATAGCCTACCGGCAAATTCCATTGGCAGTTGGGAAAACCTGGAGGATGCTTTCCTCGACAACTTCCAGGGCACATACGTGCGACCACCGGATGCTGATGACTTGAGCCACATTACCCAACAGCCCGGAGAGTCAGCCAGAAAATTCTGGACCCGGTTCCTAACTAAAAAGAACCAAATTGTCGACTGTCCGGACGCCGAAGCCCTGGCGGCCTTTAAGCATAATATCCGCAACGAGTGGCTCGCCCGACACCTCGGCAAGGAAAAACCAAAATCCATGGCGGCCCTCACGACACTCATGACACGCTTTTGCGCAGGCGAGGACAGCTGGTTGACTCGCAGTAGCACCACGCCAATAAACTCCGGCACTTTAGACGTCCGTGAAAATAATGGCAAGCCACGGCGCAACAGACATAAGCGTCGGAACAATGGCAACAACACTGAAGACACGACAATCAACGTCGGATTCAGTGGCTCAAAATCTGGTCGGCGGAAAAGGCCGTTCAATCAAGGACCGTCCAGTCTGGACCGCATACTTGATCGCTCATGCCAAATTCACGGCACACCAGATAAGCCAGCAAACCACACTAATAGAGACTGCTGGGTGTTCAAACAGGCCGGTAAGATAAATGCCAAAAATAAGGACAAGGGGCTGCACAGTGATGATGACGAAGAGCCCCGATGTCCGAACACGGGGGGACAGAAGAAATTTCCTCCCCAGGTGAAAATTGTCAACATGATCTACGCCACCCACATTCCCAAACGGGAATGAAAGCGAGCACTGAGGGACGTCTATGCGATGGAGCCAGTCGCCCCAAAGTTCAACCCATGGTCAGCCTGTCCGATCACCTTTGATCATAGGGATCACCCTACCAGCATCCGTCACGGCGGTTTAGCCGCATTGGTCCTAGACCCAATCATTGACGGATTTCACCTCACACAAGTCCTTATGGACGGCGACAGCAGCCTGAACCTGCTTCATCAGGACACAGTGCGCAAAATGGGCATCGACCCTTCAAGGATCAAGCCCACCAAAACTACCTTTAAAGGTGTAATTCCAGGGGTAGAGGCCCGTTGCATGGGCTCCATAACACTGGAGGTGGTCTTCGGATCTCCGAATAACTTCCGAAGCGAGGAGTTAATCTTCAACATCGTCCCTTTCCGTAGCGGTTATCATGCACTGCTTGGACGAACCGCATTCGCTCAATTCAATGCGGTACCACACTATGCATACCTTAAGCTCAAGATGCCAGGACCTCGCGGGGTCATAACAGTCAACGGAAACATGGACCGCTCTCTCCGTACATAAGAGCATACTGAAGCCCTCGCGGCAGAAGTACAAAGCAGCTTTCTCCGGCAAACCACCAATCCGGCGACAACAACTCCGAACACCGTCAAGCGAGTCTGAAGTACCCCGCAACATGATCGCCAGGCACGCCAAGAGCGTGACTAGTAGTCCGGCCTCCGCTGTAGCCCCATCAAGGCAGCCTTCATGCCGTGTGTACACAACTACGCACTCAAAATACCATGGGCATAGGTGGAGGCGCAACAGTGACGCAGTCAACAGTGCGGTTCAGCCGCAACATACTTTAATAACCCCCTTTATCTTTCAGGACCCTTCTTCCGGGCAGCCTCTTCAGAAGAACCGGATTATCGGACTTCCACATGAGAGAAATCCAAGGAGGCAAAAGGCTTTGCGCACAAAGGGAATACCTAGGTGGAATCTATTCACGATCGTTATACCTGTTTTATATACCTACATGCGGCCCGCCCTTGGATAGGACATGTCAAATAGTCCTATTTACTTCTACTTAACGCACTCATTGTAAACATACGCTTAGACGTATTATTCATCAATAGGAGATTATATATAGCGTCAGCTTATTATTCCTATCAGCACATTTTTTCATATAAATGTTTATTTACTATTGCATCCATACACCTTGGTACGTCCAGTTTGCCAGGGGCTTCTTACGACACCCCTTAGTTCGGCAAGATAAGTCCGAACACTTTCGACAGTGTGACAGCCCGAACTTATAGCATTATATGCATCAGCTCTGAATCATGTCTTGGGTCAATAGTTGGGTTAGCCCGGCTCCCTTGTTTTGGTACCTTACGTTCCGTTATATCGGCTAAGGTAGCTGATGTCTACTACACAACCTTCTTCTTGTAGACGTTGTTGGGCCTGCAAGTGCACAGGTTTGTAGGACAGTAGCAAATTTCCCTCAAGTGGATGACCTAAGGTTTATCAATTTGTGGGAGGCATAGGATGAAGATGGTCTCCCTAAAGAAACCCTGCAACCAAATAACAAAGAGTCTCTTGTGTCCCCAACACACCCAATACAATGGTAAATTGTATAGGTGCACTAGTTCGGCGAACAGATGGTGATACAAGTGCAATATGGATGGTAGATAAAGGTATTTGTAATCTGAAATTATAAAAACAGCAAGGTAACTAACGGTAAAAGTGAGCGTAAATGGTATTGCAATGATACGAAACAAGGCCTAGGGTTCATACTTTCACTAGTGCAAGTTCTCTCAACAATAATAACATAGATAGATCATATAACAATCCCTCAACATGCAACAAAGAGTCACTCCTAAGCCACTAATAGCGGAGAACAAACGTAGAGATTATGGTAGGGTACGAAACCACCTCAAAGTTATTCTATCGGATCGATCTATAAAAGAGTTCGTACTAGAATAACACCTTAAGACACAAATCAACCAAAACCCTAATGTCACCTAGATACTCCATTGTCACCTCAAGTATCCATGGGCATGATTATACGATATGCGTCACAGAATCTCAAATTCATCCAACCAACACAAAGTACTTCAAAGAGTGCCCCAAAGTTTCTACCGGAGAATCAAGAAAACGTGTGCCAACCCGTATGCATAGGTTCATGGGCAGAACCCGCAAGTTGGTCACCAAAACATACATCAAGTGTTCTCAAAGTAAAGACTCAATCCGATAAGATAACTCCAATAGGGAAACTCAATTCATCACAAGAGAGTAGAGGGGGAGAAACATCATAAGATCCAGCTATAATAGCAAAGCTCGCGATACATCAAGATCGTGTGAAGTCGAGAATACGAGAGAGAGAGAGAGAGAGAGAGAGAGAGAGAGAGAGAGATCAAACACATAGCTACTGGTACATACTCTCATCCCTGAGGGTGAACTACTCCCTCCTCGTCATGGATAGCGCTGGGATGATGAAGATGGCCACCGGTGATGGATCCCCCCTCCGGCAGTGTGCCGGAACGGGCTCCCGAGAGGTTTTTGGTGGCTACAGAGGCTTGCGGCGGCAGAACTGCCGATCTATCTTGATATTCGATGGTTTTAGGGTACGTAGGGTTATATAGGTGAAAGAAGTCGGCCGGGAGGGTGCTCGAGGGGTCCACAAGACAGGGGGGCGCGCCCAGCAGGGGGGTGCGCCCCCTATCTCTTGGGCTCCTCGAGTATCTTCTGACTTGAACTCCACGTGTCCGGGATGATATTCTTCCAAAAAAACACTTTGCCGAAGGTTTCATTCCATTTGGACTCCGTTTGATATTCCTTTTCTTCGAAATACTGAAATAGGCAATAAAACATCAATATGGGTTGGGCCTCCGGTTAGTAGGTTAGTCCCAAAAATGATATAAATGTGTAAAATAAAGCCCATAAACATCCAAAAGGGGTAATATAATAGCATGGAACAATCAAAAATTATAGATACGTTGGAGACGTATCAAGCATCCCCAAGCTTAATTCCTGCTCATCCTCGAGTAGGTAAATGATAAAAACAGAATTTTTGATGTGGAATTCTACCTAGCATAATTCTTCAATGTAATCTTCTTTATTGTGGCATGAATGTTCAGATCCAAATGATTCAAAATAAAAGTTCATATTGATAAAAGAAATAGTAACACTTCAAGCATACTAATCAAAGTAATCATGTCTTCTCAAAATAACATGGCAAAAGAAAGTTCATCCCTACAAAATCATATAGTTAGGCTATGCTTCATTTTCGTCACACAAAGATGTTCCCAACTTCTATACCCCTGATGACAAGCCAAGCAATTGTTTCATACTTAAATAATCTCAAACTTTTTCAACCTTCACACAATACATGAGCGTGAGCCATGGATATAGCACTATGGGTGGAATAGAATATGATGATGGGGATTATGTGGAGAAGACAAAAAAGGAGAAAGTCTCACATTGATGAGGATAATCAACGGGCTATGGAGATGCCCATCAATTGATGTCAACATGTGGAGTAGGGATTGCGATGCAACAGATGCACTAGAGCTATGAATGAATGTTCAACAAAAGAAAACTAGTGGGTGTGCATCCAACTTGCTTGCTCACGAAGACCTAGGGCATTTGAGGAAGGCCATCGTAGATATATACATGCCAAGTTCTATAATGAAAAATTCCCACTAGTATGAAAAAGACAACTTATGAGACTCACTATATGAAAAACATGGTGCTACTTTGAAGCACAATATATGAGACTCACTACATGAAGAACAAGGTGCTACTTTGAAGCACAAGTGTGGAAAAAGAGATAGTAACATTGCCCTTTTTATTTATTTTATTATTTTTTCTTTCTTTTTCTTTCTTTTTATTTTTTTTATTTTCCTTTTTTTGGGCCTTTCTTTTTTTCTTTTGGCCTTTCTTCTTTTTTGGGGGCAATGCTCTAATAATGATGATCACACACTTCTATTGATTACAACATAGGAATTACAACTCGAAACTAGAACAAGATATGACTCTATATGAATGCCTCCGGCGGTGTACCGGGATGGTGCAATGAATCAAGAGTGACATGTATGAAAAATTATGCATGGTGGCTTTGCCACAAATACGATGTCAACTACATGATCATGCAATGGCAATATGACAAAAGTAAAGTATGTCATGATGATGATAAACGGAACGGTGGAAAGTTGCATGGCAATATATCTCGGAATGGCTATGGAAATGCCATAATAGGTAGGTATGGTGGCTGTTTCGAGGAAGATATAAGGAGGTTTATGTGTGATAGAGCGTATCGTATCACGGGGTTTGGATGCACCGGCAAAGTTTGCACCAACTCTCAAGGTGAGAAAGGGCCATGCACGGTACCGAAGAGGCTAGCAATGGTGGAAAGGTAAAAGTGCGTATAATCCATGGACTCAACATTAGTCAAAAGAACTCATATACTTATTGCAAAAATTTAGAAGTCATCAAAAATCAAGTACTACGCGCATGCTCCTAGGGGGATAGATTGGTAGGAAAAGACCATCGCTCGTCCCCGACCGCGACTCATAACGATGCACAAGCCAGGTACACTTCATGTTTCAAATTTGTTACACAACTTTAACCATACGTGCATGCTATGGGACTTGCTAACTTCAACACAAGCATTCTTTAAATTCATAATCACCCAACTAGCATGACTTTAATATCACTACCTCCATATCTCAAAACAACTATCAAGTACCAAATTGATCATAGCATCCAATTCACTTTCTATGATAGTTTTTATTATACCCAACTTGTATTCTAGGACCAAATTTGTAACCATAGAAAATACCATGCTGTTCTAAAAGACTCGCAAAATAATATAAGTGAAGCATGAGAGTCTAGCAATTTCTACAAAATATAACCACCGCCGTGCTCTAAAAGATATAAGTGATGCACTAGAGCAAATGACAGACTACTCCGAAAGATATAAGTGAAGATCAATGAGTAGTCGAATAATTATGTAACTAAGTGAAGACTCTCTCTCATTAAAGAATTTCAGATCTTGTTATTGTATTCAAACAGCAAGCAAAACAAAATAAAATGATGCTCCAAGCAAAACACATATCATGTGGTGAATAAAAATATAGCTCCAAGTAAAGTTACCGATGAACGAAGACGAAAGACGGGATGCCATCCGGGGCATCCCCAAGCTTAGGATTTTGGCTATTCTTGAATATTATCTTGGGGTGCCTTGGGCATCCCCAAGCTTAGGCTCTTGCCACTCCTTATTCCATTGTCCATCGAATCCTTACCCAAAACTTGAAAACTCCACAACACAAAACTCAACAGAAAAACTCGTAAGCTCCGTTAGTATAAGAAAATAAAACCACCACTTAGGTACTGTAATGAACTCATTCTAAATTCATATTGGTGTAATATCTACTGTATTCCAACTTATCTATGGTTCATACCCTCCGATACTACTCATAGATTCATCAAAATAAGCAAACAACACATAGAAAACAGAATCTGTCAAAAACAGAACAGTCTGTAGTAATATGTATCAAACGTATACTTCTGGAACTCCACAAATCCTACGAAATTAGGAAGTCCTAAGTAATTTGTGTACCAATCCAGAGCAAAAAGAATCGGATCAAGATCACGTTTCTGTGCATTAACAAAACTAATTTACTGGGTGCAAAAGTTTCTGATTTTCAGCAGGATCAACACAACTATCACCGTAAGCCATCCTAAAGGTCTTACTTGGAACTTTATTGAAAAAAGCTATAAAACATGATTACTACAGTAGCATAATAATGTGGACACACAAAAACAGTAAGGGTAAATATTGGGTTGTCTCCCAACAAGCGCTTTTCTTTAATGCCTTTCTAGCTAGGCATGATGATGACAATGATGCTCACATAAAAGATAAGAATTGAAACATAATGGGAGCATCATGAAGCATATGACTAGCACATTTAAGCCTAACCCACTTCCTATGCATAGGGATTTTGTGAGCAAATAACTTAGGGGAACAATAATCAACTAGCATAGGAAGGTAAAACAAGCATAGCTTCGAGACTTTAAGCACATAGAGAGGAAACTTGACATTATTGCAATTCCTACAAGCATAAATTCCTCCCTCATAATAATTTTCAGTAGCATCATGAATGAATTCAACAATATAACCAGCACCTAAAGCATTATTTTCATGATCTACAAGCATAGAAAATTTACTACTCTCCACATAAGCACAATTCTTCTCATTCGGAATAGTGGGAGTATCATAAGAGACTTGAACACTAAAAATTATTTCCACATTAAAAGAGTAACGTTAAGAAAAGGGGTAATCATAATCATGACAAGTTTTATAAATATAGTCATCACTACTTTTTATAGCATAAGTTTCATCACAATAATCATAATAAGTAGCAACTTCGTTCTCATCATAACCGGTTGAAACCTCTCCCAAGATAGTGGAATCACTAAATAAAGTTAACACTCTTCCAAATCCAGTTTCATATTCATCACAATAAAATTCAACATCCTCCAAAATAGTGGGATCACTACTTCCTAAAGTTGTCACTCTTCCAAACCCACTTTCATCAATATAATCATCATAGGTAGGAGGCATGCTATCATCATAACAACTTTGCATATCAAAACTTGGGATGCTAAAAATATCATCTTCATTAAACATAGCATCCCGAAGCTTGTGACAAACATTAATTTCAGAAAATATATTCTCAAATATTTCATTCTCATCAAACATAGCTTCCCCAAGCTTGGGCCTTTTCATATCATAAGCATAATCACTCTCATCATTAATAGTATGGATATCACCAATAGTAAAGCAATTATCATCATCACAATGAGTAGTAGGCGCAACATTATTTGGGAGGGATACCTTTTTACCTTTGTTGCCCCTTCTTTTCCTTTTCTTTTTCACATTATGTGTGGGTTCAACCTAACTCTTTGAGCTCCTTATTGACGAGATTGGTTGAATAGAAAGCTCCTCCTCGTTACCTGATTCATCATAAGAAATAATAGGAAGATATTGGGAAGTCTCTTCCCTTTCATTAATATTCTCATAATCTTCTATTTGCCTTCTTTTCTTTAGGTAATTGGCAATATAAGGATTTTCAATGCAATTCTCCGCACAATACAAATAAATCTTCTCTAGATCAATATCAAGGAATTTCTTATGGGCAAATTCTGGAAGGTCCTTAAGTAAACATTTCAATTCTTCATAACCCATAAGCAAACTAAGTTCATTGTAATGAGCAAGGGAGATCAAATCATCACAATTTTTGGACACGATTCGATCATGAAACAATTTGCATAGGAGATGTAAATGACCACGTTCATTGCAAAGTTCACAAGTACGGCAAAGGAAATTCAAATTTTTAGCACTCACATTTAGCCTTTCTTGCAACCATTTAGTTTATAAATGCTTATGCCTCTTGCAATATATATCTTCTCTATTTGGTGTGTTCATGCAAACATGCACTCCACAAAAGTTGACATGCTCATAAGATATATTTTCATCATGACTAGAGCAATCATCATTAGTACTATGGATATTCAAGGAGTTTATACTAACAACATTGCAATCATGCTCATCATTCAAAGATTTAGTACCAAGCATTTTAAAGCATTCTTCTTCTAGCACTTGAGCACAATTTTCCTTTCCATCAAACTCACAAAAGATATTAAAAAGATGAAGCGTATGAGACAAACTTAACTCCATTTTTTGTAGTTTTCTTTTATAAAGTAAACTAGTGATAAAACAAGAAACAAAAAGATTCAATTGCAAGATCTAAAGATATACCTTCAAGCACTCACCTCCCCGGCAACGACGCCAGAAAAGAGCTTGATGTCTACTACACAACCTTCTTCTTGTAGACGTTGTTGGGCCTGCAAGTGCACAAGTTTGTAGGACAGTAGCAAATTTCCCTCAAGTGGATGACCTAAGGTTTATCAATCCATGGGAGGCGTAGGATGAAGATGGTCTCTCTCAAGCAACCCTGCAACCAAATAACAAAGAGTCTCTTGTGTACACAACACACTCAATACAATGGTAAATTGTATAGGTGCACTAGTTCGGCGAAGAGATGGTGATACAAGTGCAATATGGATGGTAGATAAAGGTATTTGTAATCTGAAATTATAAAAATAGCAAGATAACTAACGGTAAAAGTGAGCGTAAACGGTATTGCAATGATAGGAAACAAGGCCTAGGGTTCATACTTTCACTAGTGCAAGTTCTCTCAACAATAATAACATAGATATATCATATAACAATCCCTCAACATGCAACAAAGAGTCACTCCTAAGCCACTAATAGCGGATAACAAATGTAGAGATTATGGTAGGGTACGAAACCACCTCAAATTTATTCTTTCGGATCAATCTATAAAAGAGTTCGTACTAGAACAACACCTTAAGACACAAATCAACCAAAACCCTAATGTCACCTAGATACTCCATTGTCACCTCAAGTATCCATGGGCATGATTATACGATATGCGTCATACAATCTCAAATTCATCTAACCAACACAAAGTACTTCAAGGAGTGCCCCAAAGTTTCTACCGGAGAATCAAGAAAATGTGTGCCAACCCCTATGCGTAGGTTCATGGGCGGAACCCGCAAGTTGGTCACCAAAACATACATCAAGTGTTCTCAAAGTAAAGACTCAATCCGATAAGATAACTTCAATAGGGAAACTCAATTCATCACAAGAGAGTAGAGGGGGAGAAACATCATAAGATCCAACTATAATAGCAAAGCTCGCGATACATCAAGATCGTGTGAAGTCGAGAACACGAGAGAGAGAGAGAGAGATCAAACACATAGCTATTGCTACATACCCTCAGTCCCGAGGGTGAACTACTCCCTCCTCGTCATGGATAGCGTCGGGATGATAAAGATGGCTACCGGTGATGGATCTCCCCTCCGGCAGGGTGCCGGAACAGGCTCCCGAGAGGTTTTTGGTGGCTATGGAGGCTTGCGGCGGCGGAACTCCCGATCTATCTTGATATTCGATGGTTTTAGGGTACGTAGGGTTATATAGGCGAAAGAAGTCGGCCGGGGGGTGCTCGAGGGGTCCACGAGACAGGGGGGCGCGCCCAGCAAGGGGGGGGGGGCGCCCCCTATCTCCTGGGCTCCTCGAGTATCTTCTGACTTGAACTCCACGTCTCCAGGATGATGTTCTTCCAAAAAAACACTTTGTCGAAGGTTTCATTCCGTTTGGATTCCGTTTTATATTCCTTTTCTTCGAAATACTGAAACAGGCAATAAAATAGCAATATGGGCTGGGCCTCCGGTTAGTAGGTTAGTCCCAAAAATGATATAAATGTGTAAAATAAAGCCCATAAACATCCAAAAGGGGTAATATAATAGCATGGAACAATAAAAAATTATAGATACATTGGAGACGTATCAGTAGCGCAGGGAGAACTACTGCGATTGTGTCCCGGTTCTTCCGGACGAGCACCTCAGTAGAGAAAGCCGAAAACTGACCGGCATGATGCGGCGAGAGCTGGTCGCTGTTCAAGAGGTCTTAAAATCCTTAAAGAATTTTCCGCTTTAGGCGGGGAACCGGCCTCGTCCGATTTAGGCGTATATAGTGCCCCAATTCGGCTTTCCGAATTCTAGGGGCTTTGCCGAAATTTAAATTTATAGACTTCTATGGCTAAGTGAAAGTTATAAAGCCGCATAGTCCGATTTCCTTGTTCTCTGCGCCAAACACCTCCTTAAGGGACCAAATATTTGGATAAAGAGTGTCTGGGTTTTCCACGAACACCCAAGTCTTAGTTACGTGGGGGCGGAAGCCGACGACTGGCCTACTTTCAGAATTTTATAAACAGCCGCACAAAAGATAATATTTTAAATCAACAAAGTTCTATATAGCGCAAATAACTTCATCTTTATATTACAAAAATGACAAGAGTACATTCACTCAAAGATTGTGTCCTTTGTACATTCATCGGCCACGAGGCAAGCGCCTTTCATAACGCCATCATAATATTTCTCGGGATAGCGATGCGCCTTGCCCTCCGGCGGTCCATCCTTCACCAGCTTCTCCGCATCTAGCTTGCCCCAATGCACCTTCGCATGGGCAAAGGCTCGGCGGGCACCCTCAATGCAAACGGATCGCTTGATCACTTCCAGCCGCGAACATGCATTTACCATCCGCTTTATCAGGCCGAAGTAGCTAGCGAGCAGGGGCTCACCAGGCCACATCCGGACTATCAAATCCTTCATAGCCACTTCGACCGCCCTGTGGAGTTCAACCAGTTGCTTTAATTGGTCACTCAGAGGCATCGGGTGTCCGGCTCCAGCATACTGGGACCAGAACAGCTTCTCCATTGAGCTCCCCTCTTCTGCACGGTAGAACTCCGCGACATCCGATATGCTGCGTGGTAGATCTGCGAATGCCCCTGGGGAGCTCCGAATTCAGGTAATTAATAAAAATGCCTCCTCCACATGCTTGCTTTGCATAAAGAATGTCTTACCCGCCGCTATCTTCTTGGCCGCCTGGATTTCCTGCTGGGCCTTTTCGGCTTCGGCCTTGGCGTCTTTCATGCTCAAAATGGCCTTCTTAAGTTCAGACTCCTTCGTCTTGAAGTCGCGCTCCAAGGACTCGAACTTCTTGCCGAGCTCCTGGAGCTCTTGCTGTACCTCACCCACCCTGGCATTTTGCTTTTCACACTCAGTGCGCTCCATGGCCGCCTTGTTTTCGGCCTCGGATAGCGCTTTCTTCAGGGACGCCACTTCTGTCGGGGCCCCTATTGCAAAATCATGACATTTTTTAGCGTCACAATTTTTTATTCTTTGTGATATGTGAACGGGGTATCACTCACCTTTGTTCTCTTCGAGCTGCCTCTTCATGAGGCTGAGTTCTCCCTGGGTCTGCTCCAGGTCCCGCTTGAGTTCGGAGACCTCCACCGTGCGGGCAGCAGCGACAAGTAGCACCGCCTGCTTATCCACGTAGACACCTAATATTAGACTCCCGCGGATTAAAATTGACCCCCCGTTTGGCTTTTCTTTCCGAACACCAAACAGAGTGTCAGGGGCTACTGTCTATTAGGTGATAATTTCACACACTTTTGATTACTTACCTCAAAGCCTGTCAGGAGGCTGGTGCAGGCTCTGGTCAATCCGCTTTTGGCGGACCGAACCTTCTGAATCACCGCACTCATAAGAGTACGGTGCTCTTCATCCATGGAAGCGCTGCGAAGCACTTCCAACAGACTATCCGATGCCTCTAGCGTAACAGAAGTCATCGGCACGGACGGCCTGCCCGCCTTAGCGAGGGGCTGCCTACCCGAATCCGGATCCTTTGGAGGTTCCGGTACAGTGTCCGGCTGGGAGCCCGACTTGCTGCGGCTCCCGTCAGCACAATCTGCGGGGACCTTGCGCCCCGTGTGCCCGACGTCTGGGATTTCGCCTTGGGGCATCTCTAGAGTCGCCTCCCTTGCTTAGGGAGCCTTTGGGACAACACCTCCGTGTCATCCACAGGCCGAGGGGATGTGGCCGTTGGGAGCGAATTCATCGCTAAATTGCTCAAAGACCCATCCGAAGAGGATACCTCGGGATGGGCCCTAGCCGGACTGCATATGCGTGTTCGGCGTTATAACAGACTATGAAGCGAAGTCGCACTAAAATACAACGGAAGTGCGGATACTTACAATCTTACTAGGGGCTTCCCCCTAGGCAGCCACTCCTCCTCGCTGTAGGCGGCCGTGGTGGAGTAATCTGGAAGGGACGCCTTTCCCTTCTTGGGCGTCCTAGCCTCCCCCTCCGGGGCGGATTTCCTTTTCTTCTCCTCCCTAGTGCGGGGAGGTGGAATTTCTTCGTGATCCCTCCCGCCTCCGCGGGAGGAATCCGCCACGTCGTCCTCGGACGATGAGCCTATGACGGCCTTGCGTCGGTGACCTTTCCTGGTCCCCTGGGCCGCCCTCTTAGGCCCTTCGGCCTCCCCGGATGGGCGGCCCTTTCCTTCTCCTTCTCCTCATGCCCATCATGGGAGGAGTGTGACTCGTTGTCTTTGGACGAGGCATCCGGTACGACCTTACGCCGGAGACCCTTCCTGGTCCCCGAGGCCTTCTTTTCGGCCTTATTTTCTGGCGCCTTGTAGGGTGCCAGGACTAGCATCTCCGTCAGGAGAGCGGTCGCCGGACCTACTGGCAGTGGAGCCGGACAGTCGATCTGCTCTGCCGTCTCCATGTACTCCTGATTAAGTACACACGATGACTTAAGATCCTCCCGTGAGTATGCTGGGAAAACTACATCTCGTGATGGTTAGAAAACTCACCGGACGTGGGGGGGGGCATGGAGTCCGCGGTCCTCGGATGTGGGAGGGGGTATTTCGGAGGCCTTGAACAGTGTGACACCCCCGATTCAATCGTACACTAATCATACATGCAAATGTGTACGATCAAGATCAGGGACTCACGGGAAGATATCACAACACAACTCTAGACACAAATAAAAATAATACAAGCTTTATATTACAAGCCAGGGGCCTCGAGGGCTCGAATACATAGCTCGATACACAAGAGTCAGCGGAAGCAACCATATCTGAGGACAAACATAAGTTAAACAAGGATGCCTTAAGAAGGCTAGCACAAAAGCAACACGATCAAAGAGGCAAGGCCTCCTGTCTGGGACCTCCTAACTACTCCTGGTCGTCGGCGGCCTCCACGTAGTAGCATCCATCAGCGGTGGCATCTGGCTCCAAGGATCCACCATCTGGTTGCACCAACCGGAAACAAGATAGAAGGGGGAAAAGGGGTAGCAAAGCAACTGTGAGTACTCATCCAAAGTACTCGCAAGCATTAGATCTATACTAAGTATGCATTTGTGTCAAATGGAAGGGTTGTATCTGTGGACTGAACTACAGAATGCCAAAATAGAGGGGGAAAGCCTAGCCTATCAAAGACTAGCATCTTCACGCAGCTCCAAGCATCTTGTAGCATGTAGGAGAGTAAAGAATAGCAGTTTATATTTAACAAGCATGTTGTAACATTAAGGCCCAGAGATCCTTCCTCGACTCCCTAGAGAAAGCAATCCCGGAGCCACATATCTCAAGTATCCATTTGTAGTTATATAAGATCAGGATATAAGTCTGAACGTCAGTTACCATGGACACGACTATTAATAGATAATCTTCCCTGAAGGGGTGCACCACGTTTTCCAACACGCTCGATCACTCTGGCCGAACACACCTTTCTGGGGTCAATGCCCGCCCTCGGAAGATCAACACGTCACAGCCCGACCTAGGCTCAGTAGAGAGGTCCCCGCCGGTCTACCTCCTAAGCACTCCGGGGTCTGGGCCCATCGCCCGTTGCACTCCAGGTCGTTGCAAGCAGGGCGGACCAGGCTCCACCACTACATGATGGTGCCGGCCCAGCCGTGCCGCACTACTGAACTGGACGTCTGACAAAGCTTCGGCTGATAATGCGATGTCGAGGCCCATAACTATTCTCACGTGGTGGTTGGTGCGTAAAGGCCAGAGGCCAACTCAGAACAAATACCCAAACCATAGTGTATTATTATCTTGCGGAGACGAGCAGAGACTCACGATCGAAAGTGACCCCGTCGCCCCTTCTCGTGGACTTACGACAAGGGCTCAGAATGCCCGGCCGTGCCACGTAACCATCTTGCGGGTGCTCTCTGGGCCCGCCCGACTTCCACCAAGGTCTCAAGTAAAGTCATTGTAACCGTGTGTCCAGACATCAAGGGGAAAACCCGAGGAATCACCCCCGGTGGATTCCACTCAATGTAATCATCAAGGTGAACGTAAGAGGGACCACCCTCGAGGTCCACTCTTGAGGTGTTAAACGACAGAGCCGTATCGGGAATGGTGAAAGAGGAAATCACCCTCGTTGACCACGACCGAATAGCTATACTACAGAATTATCATCAGGAGTGCGTTATGAGGGATCACCCTCGGCACTCGATAGTAGCTCTGCAGAGTCGAGCAACTAAAGGGGCGTGATGTGATGTGAGGTGTCGGGCTCTGGTCATCGATCACGTCGATCGAGGCGTCGATGATGAAGCAGGGGCAACAAGGACAAGTGGGGGTCACTGATGGATCACTAGCCAACCTATACTAAGCAGTTTAGGATGAGCAGGTAGGTAACAATAAGCAGGTACAAAAGCAGGCTATGCATCAGAATAGGAGCAAACAAATACAGTAGCAAAATCTAATGCAAGCATGAGGGAATAGAATGGGCGATATCTGGATGATCAAAGGGGGGGGGGCTTGCCTGGTTGCTCTGGCAAGGAGGGGTCATCGTCGACGTAGTCGATCACAGGGGCAGCATCGGTCTCGAGGTCTACTGGAGAGAAGAGGGGGAAGAAACAGTAAATATAAAGCAATCAATAAAGCATAACATGGTAATACGTGGTGTTAGAGGTGAACTAACGCAGTGCTAGACGTTGCAGACGGAGAGGGAAAACATCCGGAGGGGTTTCCCCGACGTTTGCTGTTTTTTGGACAGATGAAAAGAGAGGGGACGGTTCCATGTTCAGCATGCTAGGGGCATGTGACAGATGAACGGATCACGTATCCGGATTCGTTGGATTTTTCTGAGCAACTTTCATGTAGAAAACATTTTCATCCGAGCTACGGTTTATTTTCTATGAATTTTCAAATATTAAAGCATATTCTGAAAACATTTAAATTAACAGAAAAGGAATTATGACGTCAGTAGAGTGTCAGCATGACATCAGCAGGTCAACAGACCCGCTGACTGGTCAAACTGACCAATAGGTCCTACCAGTCAGCCTCTCTTATGTAACAGAGTTTATTTCAAACTAATCTGGGGGTTATTTAGCTACCGGGCCCCACATGTCAGTGACTGGTTAGGTTAACTAATTAGTTTTATTTATAAAAAACGTTTAATTAGCCTAATTAATCGAAAGGGCCACATGTCATTCAGAGGCGTGAATAGCAACTGCGTTGACCAGAGTCAACGTACTCAACTGGGGCGTTGGTGCCCACTGGCAGCCTCACTTGGGTGAGCCCCGCAGGGCCACGTCCGCGCCAGGTCAGCACGGCGGCCGGAGCAACGCCGACGATCACAAGAGGCGGCAGTGACGCTCGGGATTCGTCCCCCGTCGTCTGTTTCACG
>NC_041385.1:406813052-406819515 GCF_002162155.2 Triticum dicoccoides | reverse complement strand
AAGGGAGATGAGCCACATCGAACTGGGGGTGGTAGCTGGGCCGGGGCCGGCCAGAGACGTCGGTGGGAAGCGGCGGAGCGGATGCCAGAGATCGGGCAGCGATGGAAACGGAGCTAGAGGGCGCAGGGAGACGAGCTAGAGGCTCGGGCGGCACCAGGGAGATGCCCTGAGCACGTTGCCATGCTTTCCCGGCCTTGGCAATGACTACAGCGACATCGACTAGCTGCAAGGCGGAGCCGAGCTCGGGCATGGCGGATGCGGTGGCTACCGGAGCGCAAGAGGCCAGGGGAGCAAGGGAAGAGGATGAGGGGCTCACCGCGCGGCGCAAGAAAGGCCCTCAACAGGTTAGGAGCGCAGGGGAAGGCCGAATCGACAACGGCGGCGTCCGGCGATCCAGGGAGGACGAAGATGGGGATCCGGTGTTGCGGGGCTTGCCAGCTCACATTCGTGGCTGTAGTCGATGTAGCAGAGCGGCTAGTTATGTCGGAGGAGCACGAGGGAGGCGGTCGCCGCGGTGATGCGAGGTTGGACGGCGGTGATGGCGCTCGGGTAAGGCGGGCGAGCGAGAGAGGGGAGGATCACGTGGATCTGGGAGGCGAGAGAGGGGAGTGGAGGTAGGTGAGGGGGAGGACTCGAGGCGTCCGGGGCGTGGAGGCCTTATCCTCCCATCGGAGCCGGCGAGGGGGTCCGATGGAGATGCGCGCGCGCGGTCGCTCGCACAGTGGGGAGAGGGAAGACGACAGTGGAGGAGTGGGCTGGCCTAGCTGGGCCAGTTGGCCCGGGTGGGCTGAAGCCCAAGGGGAGGCCAGGGGCTCTAGCCCCTTTTCTCCCTTTTTGTTTTTTGTTTTAGCTTTAGCTTTTCTTTTTTTTTACAGAAAAAAATGCTATGCAATATTTGAGCCGCCAAAAGGAGTTCTCTAAAATGTGGGACTTGGCCAAATAAATACATTACAATATTTGGCACCTGCCACAAAAAGTTTGGGAGGAGTTTGAATTGACTTAGATTTTTCACAAATGGAAAAGCATTTAAAAAAGCTGATTTGGAACTGCATTAATTCCCAAGGGAAATTACCTATCTCAAATGATGTTGAAACACTCATGAAATTTAGTTAGCAAAAATTTGCAACCCAGCGAACATTTTTGTTTTACTGTTTGGAGAAATAATTTATTTGACTTTATTTTAAAAATTGAATTTGAATTGGTTTTGAATCAAAGTGAGATTAGCAACAGTAACAGTAATGACTTGGCATCATTAGTAGGGATTACTGTAGCTTGATTATCCGGGCGTTACAAATCTCCTCCACTACAAGAAATCTCATCCCGAGATTTAAGAGGTGGAGTAAGGGAGAAAGACTTAGGAAGGACGGAGCTCAACCCAAGATAGGTACCTGGGGGCTATCTCGGTGAACGTGGCGTAGAGGCATCTCTCGAGTTGAAATTCAAGAAAGTCATCGAGAGCAAGGTAAGAAGGTGCAATAAGAAGCTTCAACTGGGTAGGCAACAATTTATTGTCTGGAACAGAGGGTGAAAGGGGTTCAGAGCAATGGGAATAAGTATTGCGTCTGATACCAGAACAGATCGCAATGAAGGTGGCTCCTGAATTACATACGAAGGCAAGTGAAAAAGGATACTTCAGAACCAAGGATGTACAGGAGTCAGGTTTCGATCCTGGGACCTGTGGGTTATGGGCCCACCATGTGGGTTAAAGGTAGGAAGGGCGCTAACATATGCACGGTCATGATAGCAAGGTAGGTCTGAGGATAGCATGTCTGTTATGTTGGCAACAACGTTGGTCCCAAGGGCGAGGGACGAAGAGAAACATTTTCCTGCTCGTTGAACGAGGCGGACCAATAGGCAAAGTTCTCGTCCATCGATGGCTACCGGATGTCATCAACAATAGTAACAAGGTCTTACTAACAGGGTTGTACACCGAGGTGTTTACATAAGTAGGGAATTATCACTGCTCAGGTATGATAGGTTACAAGAAAGGTTGAACAAAACAATGGAAAGGAAAGTGTAGACTCGACTCAGTTATCGGTGTTCTCGAGTGTCTAACAACTCAGAACCCGTGAAAAATTTGAATCAGCAAGAAATAATAGTTGATCAAGAACTCATAAGAAGTTATGTAGTTCCGTGATATTCTCGATATACCAGAGGATAGTACCCGAAGGTATATCAATGTAGAGGTTGAACAGGTGAAATGATCTGAAGAAGACAAGTACTTTAACTTGTCCGAGAAATGAAATCAAAGAAGAACAATCATGGTTGGAACCATGGTTGCAAAGGACCAAACATAGATTCAAGATGAACTTATCACAAGAGTATTCTTATTATAATAAGAAGCTTCCATGATAGGATCTACATCGTGTCCATGGGCATGAACACAAAGTTCAAGGTTGACTCTCATCTCTCCAATGCATACCTTCCATTCACTTCTCATTTTCGAAGAAGTCGTAGTGTTGAGATTTTATCTGGCATAACACCAGTAGAGTATGAGTCGTATAAGTTTCTGGGTTCACATAACTTTAGGGAAGACAGAGATTCAACCCATAGGGACATATTAGGAACATATACCACAAACTTCACGAGTAAATAACTCAAGCCCGGAAGCAGAGTATGGTTGACGAGAGCAAGGGATACAATTTACCAAAGGCATTATGTATCCGAGGAAAAGCTCACGAGGTTACTAAAAATGAAGGACGTTGTCGGATAGAGCCCAACAAAGGATTTGCTGGTCCACAAGGGATCTGATGTGAGCATTGGTACTCAACCCGAAGAAGAAGAAAAAATGCAATGAGGTCAGACTATAGAATCGACTGACTAATTCAAGCTCAAAAGCAAAGGAATTATGATTTCCAAATCGGAGGATCAGAAGTGCAGGCTCTGACCAAAGACAAGTAAATTGAATAGACATAGATCATAAATCAATCAAGGTTTGATTTGTCGAACGCCAGCTCATGTCCGGAGTGACGTCTGAACCAAGGGGAGAATTTTAAATAGGACAGATGATCGCGAGCATTCACAAACGAATCGAATCAAATGCTCGAAATTAAGATGACAAAGGATGCTAATGAGTATTTCTAGACATATGGAAGTAACCATAATGCAAGCAGATAAATATTAGCAGAGCAATAATTGGAGAGGATTATCGAAAGATCGGATGGTATTCCAAAGTATCTTGTGAATCACATGAACAACTCTGGATGAACGGATACTCGGCAAGCGCGAGTAATTATCTGTAGGGGATATTCATGTGGCAAAGAACTGCAAGGTAGTAGGCTCAACGGATTCTTAGAACAACAGAGAGTAATTCGGGGCATCTTGTAATAATAAGAGCAACTGGGGATGAAGGTATGAACGACAATGTAGGTAGTTACCCATAAGAATTTATCGATGGTAGGGATCGCAATGCGAAGGGTACAAGGGACTTGGTAAAACATCGGAGAGTGTCTTCAAAATCTTCTGATGCACCAAGCATTCTTCCGGAGTGAGGGGCTCTCCGAGAGAAAGTATTTACGAGAACCTAGAGTTATACTTAGCAAAATCATTTAACCCAAATAGAAGAGAGATCAGATCCCCAGAGTATAGACGAGGAGTAAAAGATCCTAATACCACCCAATGGCGACATGGACCCGTAAGCCACACATCCATGTTAGTAAAACAATTTTTCAAATGCTAGACTCAACCTCGGCCAAGGAGTTGGAAAGGGGGATCCTACAGGCAGTCGGCTCTGATACCAACTTGTGACACCCCCGATTTAATCATACACCAATCATACACGCAAATGTGTACGATCAAGATCAGGGACTCACGGGAAGATATCACAACACAACTCTAGACACAAATTAAAATAATACAAGCTTTATATTACAAGCCAGGGGCCTCGAGGGCTCGAATACATAGCTTGATACACAAGAGTCAGCGGAAGCAACCATATCTGAGGACAGACATAAGTTAAACAAGGATGCCTTAAGAAGGCTAGCACAAAAGCAACACGATCGAAGAGGTAAGGCCTCCTGCCTGGGACCTCCTAACTACTCCTGGTCGTCGGCGGCCTCCATGTAGTAGCATCCATCAGCGGTGGCATCTGGCTCCAAGGATCCACCATCCGATTGCACCAACCGGAAAGAAGATAGAAGGGGGAAAAGGGGTAGCAAAGCAACCGTGAGTACTCATCCAAAGTACTCGCAAGCATCAGATCTATACTAAGTATGCATTTGTATCAAATGGAAGGGTTGTATCTGTGGACTAAACTGCAAAATGCCAGAATAGAGGGGGAAAGGCTAGCCTATCGAAGACTAGCATCTTCACGCAGCTCCGAGCATCTTGCAGCATGTAGAAGAGTAAAGAATAGCAGTTTATATTTAACAAGCATGTTGTAACATTAAGGCCCAGAGATCCTTCCTCGACTCCCTACGAGAAAGCAATCCCGGAGCCACATATCTCAAGTATCCATTTGTAGTTGTATAAGATCAGGATATAAGTCTGAATGTCCGTCACCATGGACATGGCTATTAATAGATAATCTTCCCTACAGGGGTGCACCATGTTTTCCAACATGCTCGATCACTCTGACCGGACACACCTTTCTAGGGTCAATGCCCGCCCTCGAAAGATCAACACGTCGCAGCCCGACCTAGGCTCAGCAGAGAGGTCCCCGCCGGTCTACGTCCTAAGCACTCCGGGGTCTGGGCCCATCGCCCGTTGCACTTCGGGTCGTTGCGAGCAGGGCGGACCAGGCTCCACCACTACAGGATGGTGCCGACCCAGCCGTGCCGCGCTGCTGAACTGGACGTCTGACAAAGCTTCGGCTGATAATGCGACGTCGAGGCCCGTAACTATTCTCACGTGGTGGTTGGTGCGTACAGTCCAGAGGCCAACTCAGAACAAATACCCAAACCATAGTGTATTATTATCTTGCGGAGACGAGCAGAGACTCACGATCGAAAGTGACCCCGTCGCCCCTTCTCGTGGACTTACGACAAGGGCTCAGAATGCCCGGCCGTGCCACGTAACCATCTTGCGGGTGCTCTCTGGGCCCGCCCGACTTCCACCAAGGTCTCAAGTAAAGTCATTGTAACCGTGTGTCCAGACATCAAGGGGAAAACCCGAGGAATCACCCCCGGTGGATTCCAATCAATGTAATCATCAAGGTGAATGTAAGAGGGACCACCCTCGAGGTTCACTCTTGAGGTGTTAAACGACAGAGCCGTATCGGGAATGGTGAAAGGGGAAATCACCCTCGTTGACCACGACCGAATAGCTACACTACAGAATTATCATCAGGAGTGCGTTATGAGGGATCACCCTCGGCACTCGATAGTAGCTCTGCGGAGTCGAGCAACTAAAGGGGCGTGATGTGATGTGAGGTGTTGGGCTCTGGTCGTCGATCACGTCGATCGAGGCGTCGATGATGAAGTAGGGGCAACAAGGACAAGTGGGGGTCACTGATGGATCACTAGCCAACCTATACTAAGTAGTTTAGGATGAGCAGGTAGGTAACGATAAGCAGGTACAAAAGCAGGCTATGCATTAGAATAGTTGCAAACAAATACAATAGCAAAATCTAATGCAAGCATGAGGGAATAGAATGGGCGATATCAGTATGATCAAAGGGGGGGCTTGCCTGGTTGCTCTAGCAAGGAGGGGTCGTCATCGACGTAGTCGATCACAGGGGCAGCATCAGTCTCGGGGTCTACCGAGAGAAGAGGGGGAAGAAACAGTAAATATAAAGCAAACAATAAAGCATAACATGGTAATACGTGGTGTTAGAGGTGAACTAACGCAGTGCTAGACGTTGCAGACGGAGAGGGAAAACATCCGGAGGGGTTTCCCCGACGTTTGCCATTTTCCGGACAGATGAAAAGAGAGGGGACTGTTCCGTGTTCAGCATGCTAGGGGCATGTGAAAGATGAACGAATCGCGTATCCGGATTCGTTGGATTTTTCTGAGCAACTTTCATGTAGAAAACATTTTCATCCGAGCTACGGTTTATTTTCTATGAATTTTCAAAGATTAAAGCATATTTTGAAAACATTTAAATTAACAGAAAAGGAATTATGACGTCAGTAGAGTGTCAGCATGACATCAGCAGGTCAACAGACCCGCTGACTGGTCAAACTGACCAATAGGTCCCACCAGTCAGCCTCTCTTACGTAACAGAGTTTATTTCAAACTAATCTGGGGGTTATTTAGCTACTGGGCCCCACATGTCAGTGACTGGTTAGGTTAACTAATTAGTTTTATTTATAAAAACGTTTAATTAGCCTAATTAATCAAAAGGGCCACATGTCATTCAGAGGGGTGAATAGCAACTGCGTTGACCAGAGTCAACGTACTCAACTGGGGCGTTGGTGCCCACTGGCAGCCTCACTAGGGTGAGCCCCGCAGGGCCACGTCCGTGCCAGGTCTGCACGGCGGCCGAAGCAACACCGACGACCACAAGAGGCGGCGGTGACGCGCG
>NC_041385.1:406793848-406812712 GCF_002162155.2 Triticum dicoccoides | reverse complement strand
CGGTCGAGGGAGATGAGCCGCATCGAACTGGGGGTGGTAGCCGGGTCGAGGCCGGCTGGAGACGACGGTGGCGAGCGGTGGAGCGGACGCTGGAGATCGGGCAGCGATGGAAACAAAGCTAGAGGGCGCAGGGAGACGAGCTAGAGGCTCGGGCGGCACCAGGGAGATGCCCTTAGCACATTGCCGTGCTTTCCGGGCCTTGGCAACGACTACAACGACAGCGACTAGCTGCACGGCGGAGCCGAGCTCGACCATGGCGGACGCGGTGGCTACCGGAGCGCAAGAGGCCAGGGGAGCGAGGGGAGAGGATGAGGGGCTCACCGTGTGGCGCGAGAAAGGCCCTCGACAGGTTAGGAGCGCAGGGGAAGGCCGAATCGACAACGGCGGCGTCCGGCGACCCGGGGAGGACGAAGACGGGGATCCAATGTTGCAGGGCTTGCCAATTCGTGTTCATGGCCATAGTCAACGTAGCGGAGCACGGCTGGTTATGTCGGAGGAGCACGAGGGAGGCGGTCGCCGCAGTGATGCGAGGTGGGACGCGGTGATGGTGCTCGGGTGAGGCGGGCGAGCGAGAGAGGGGAGGAGCGCGTGGATCTGGGAGGCGAGAGAGGGGAGTGGAGGTAGGTGAGGGGGAGGACTCGAGGCGTCCGGGGCGTGGAGGCCTTATCCTCCCATCGGAGCCGGCGAGGGGGTCCGGTGGAGACGCGCGCGCGCGGTCCCTCGCACAGTGGGGAGAGGGAAGACGACAGAGGAGGAGTGGGCCGGCCTAGCTGGGCCAGTTGGCCCGGGTGGGCTGAAGCCCAAGGGGAGGCCAGGGGCTCTAGCCCCTTTTCTCCCTTTTTGTTTTTTGTTTTAGCTTTAGCTTTTCTTTTTGTTTACAGAAAAAAAATGCTATGCAATATTTGAGCTGCCAAAAGGAGTTCTCTAAAATGTGGGACTTGGCCAAATAAATACATTACAATATTTGGCACCTGCCACAAAAAGTTTGGGAGGAGTTTGAATTGACTTGGATTTTTCACAAATGGAAAAACATTAAAAAAAGCCGATTTGGAACTGCATTAATTCCCAGGGTAAATTACCTATCTCAAATGATGTTGAAACACTCATGAAATTTAGTTAGCAAAAATTTGCAACCCAGCGAACATTTTTGTTTTACTGTTTGGAGAAATAATTTATTTGACTTTATTTTAAAAATTGAATTTGAATTGGTTTTGAATCAGAGTGAGATTAGCAATAGTAACCGTGATGACTTGGCATCATTAGTAGGGATTACAGTAGCTTGATTATCCGGGCATTACAAACAGCACCTTCCATGCGTCCTTGTGCATCGTGCCTTAGAGCTCTTGAAGTGTCTGGTGTTCGGCCGGGACGAACTCACACAGATTAAAAGCCCGTCTTTGGCACGAAAGGATTCGGCGGACGAGCATGACCTGGACCACGTTGACAAGCTTGATTTTCTTGTCAATCATATTCTTGATGCAGTTCTGAAGTCCGGTCAGTTCCGCAGGCTCGCCCTAGGCCAGACCCTTCTTTTCCCAGGAGGTGAGCCGCATGGGAATTCTGGATCGGAATTCGGGGGCCGCCGACCAGTTGGCGTCACGTGGCTTGGTGATGTAGAACCACCCCGATTGCCACCCTTTCACGGTCTCTGCAAAGGAGCCGTCAAGCCAGGTGACGTTGGGCATCTTGCCCACCATGGCACCTCCGCACTCCGCTTGCTGGCCACTCACGATCTTTGGCTTCACGCAGAAGATTCATAGCCACAAGCCGAAGTGAGGCTTGATGCGGAGGAAGGCCTCGCACACGACGACGAATGCCGAGATGTTGAGGATGAAGTTTGGGGCTAGATCGTGGAAGTCCATCCCATAGTAAAACATAAGCCCGCAGACGAAGGGATGAAGTGGAAATCCCAGTCAGCGGATGAAGTGGGCAAGGAACACGACCCTCTCGTGGGGTCCCGGAGTCGGAGTGATCTGCCCTGCGTCCGGCAGCTGGTGCGCAATATCTGCGGCCAAGTATCCGGCCGCCCGGAGCTTCATGATATGCTCCTCCTTCACGGTGGAGGCCACCCACTTGCCCCCTGCTCCGGACATGTTTGTCTTGTTGGGGAACGTAGTAATTTCAAAAAAATTTCCTACGCACACGCAAGATCATGGTGATGGCATAGCAACGAGAGGGGAGAGTATTGTCCACGTACCCTCGTAGACCGTAAGCGGAAGCGTTATGACAACGCGGTTGATGTAGTCGTACGTCTTCATGATCCGACCGATCCAAGTACCGAACGTACGGCACCTCTGAGTTCAGCACACGTTCAGCTCGATGACGATCCCCGGGCTCCAATCCAGCAAAGCTTCGGGGATGAGTTCCGTCAGCACGACGGCGTGGTGACGATGATGATGCTCTACCGGCGCAAGGCTTCGCCTAAACTCCGCGACGATATGACCGAGGTGGAATATGGTGGAGGGGGGCACCGCACACGGCTAAGGAACGATCCGTAGATCAACTTGTGTTTCTATGGGGTGCCCCCTGCCCCCGTATATAAAGGAGCAAGGGGGGAGGGGGCAGCCGGCCTAGGAGGGGCACGCCAAGGGGAGTCCTACTCCCACCGGGAGTAGGACTCCCTCCTTCCTTGTTGGAGTAGGAGAAAGGGGGAAAGAGGGGGAGAGGAGGAAGGAAAGGGGGGGCGCACCCCTTGTCCAATTCGGACCAGAGGGGGGCTGTGCGCCTCCTTCCTTTCGGCCTCTCTCCTCTATCCCCGTATGGCCCAATAAGGCCCATATACTCCCGGCGAATTCCCGTAACTCTCCGGTACTCCGAAAAATACCCGAATCACTCGAAACCTTTCCGAACTCCGAATATAGTCGTCCAATATATCGATCTTTATGTCTCGACCATTTCGAGACTCCTCGTCATGTCCCCGATCTCATCCGGGACTCCGAACTCCTTCGGTATATCAAAACTCATAAACTCATAATATAACTGTCATCGAAACCTTAAGCGTGCGGACCCTACGGGTTCGAGAACTATGTAGACATGACCTAGAACTATTCTCAGTCAATAACCAATAGCGGAACCTGGATGCTCATATTGGCTCCTACATATTCTACGAAGATCTTTATCGGTCAAACCGCATAACAACATACGTTGTTCCCTTTGTCATCGGTATGTTACTTGCCCGAGATTCGATCGTCGTTATCCAATACCTAGTTCAATCTTGTTACTGGCAAGTCTCTTTACTTGTTACATAATGCATCATCCCGCAACTAACTCATTAGTCACATTGCTTGCAAGGCTTATAGTGATGTGCATTACCGAGAGGGCCCAGAGATACCTCTCCGACAATCGGAGTGACAAAACCTAATCTCGAAATACGCCAACTCAACATGTACCTTCGGAGACACTTGTAGTACTCCTTTATAATCACCCAGTTACGTTGTGACGTTTGGTAGTACCCAAAGTGTTCCTCCGGTAAACGGGAGTTGCATAATCTCATAGTTACAGGAACATGTATAAGTCATGAAGAAAGCAATAGCAATATACTAAACGATCAAGTGCTAGGCTAACGGAATGGGTCATGTCAATCACATCATTCTCCTAATGATGTGATCCCATTAATCAAATGACAACACATGTCTATGGTTAGGAAACATAACCATCTTTGATTAATGAGCTAGTCAAGTAGAGGCATACTAGTGACTATATGTTTGTCTATGTATTCACACATGTATCATGTTTCCGGTTAATACAATTCTAGCATGAATAATAGACATTTATCATGAAATAAGGAAATAAATAATAACTTTATTATTGCCTCTAGGGCATATTTCCTTCAGTCTCCCACTTGCACTAGAGTCAATAATCTAGTTCACATCGCTATGTGATTTAACACCAATATTCACATCTGCATGTGATTAATACCCATAGTTCACATCATCATGTGATCAACACCCAAAGGGTTTACTAGAGTCAATAATCTAGTTCACATCGCTATGTGATTAACACCCAAAAGAGTAGTAAGGTATGATCATGTTTTGCTCGTGAGAGAAGCTTAGTCAACGGGTCTGTCATATTTAGAGCCGTATGTATTTCGCTATGTCCACAATGCTCTGCACGGAGCTACTCTAGCTAATTGCTCCCACTTTCAATATGTATCCAGATTGAGACTTAGAGTCATCTGGATTGGTGTAAAAGCTTGCATCGTTGTAACTTTTACGACGGGCTCTTTTATCACCTCCATAATCGAGAAACATCTCCTTAGTCTTCACTAAGGATATTCTTGACCCATGTCCAGTGATCTACTATTAGATCAAAATTGTATTCCTCTGCCAAACACAGAGCAAGGTATACAATAGGTCTGGTTCACAGCATAGCATACTTTATAGAACCTATGACTGAGGCATAGGGAATGATTTTTCATTCTCTTTCTATTTTATGCAATGGTCGGGTCTTGAGTCTTACTCAACTTCACACCTTGTAACACAGGCAAGAACTCCTTCTTTGACTGTTCCATTTTGAACTATTTCAAAAATTTATCATACTCATTGAAAAATCTTATCAAGCGTCTTGATCTATGTATATAGATCTTGATGCTTAATGTGTAAGCAGCTTCACCGAGGTCTTGCTTTGAAAAACTCTTATTCAAGTATCCTTTCATGCTATCCAGAATTTCCATATCATTTCCAATTAACAATATGTCATCCACATATAATATTAGAAATGCTACAGAGCTCCCACTCACTTTCTTGTAAATACAGGTTTCTTCAAAAGTCTGTATAAAACCATATGCTTTCATCAACTCATCAAAGCGTATATTCCAACTCCGAGATGCTTGCACCAGTCCATAGATGGATCGCTGGAGCTTGCACAATTTGTTAGCACCTTTAGGATTGACAAAACCTTCTGGTTGCATCATATGCAACTCTTCTTTAATAAATCTATTAAGGAATGCAGTTTTGACACCCATTTGCCAGATTTCATAAAATGTGGCAATTGCTAACATGATTCAGACAGACTTAAGCTTCGATACGAGTGAGAAAATCTCGTCGTATTCAACACCTTGAACTTGTTGAAAACCTTTCGCAACAAGTCGAGCTTAGTAGATAGTAACACTACTATCAGTGTCCGTCTTCCTCTTGAAGATCCATTTATTTAACATGGCTTGCTGATCATCGAGCAAGTCAATCAAAGTCCATACATTGTTCTCATACATGGATCATATCTCAGATTTTATGGCCTCAAGCCATTTCGTGGAATCTGGGCTCATCATCGCTTCCTCATAGTTCGTAGGTTCATCATAGTCTAGTAACATGACTTCCAGAACATGATTACCGTACCACTCTGGTGCGGATCTTACTCTGGAAGACCTACGAGGTTTGGTAGCAACTTGATCTGAAGTTTCATGATCATCATCATTAACTTCCTCACTAATTGGTGTAGGAATCACTGGAACTGATTTCTGTGATGCAGTACTTTCCAATTCGGGAGAAGGTACAAATTACCTTATCAAGCTCTACTTTCCTCCCACTCACTTCTTTCGAGAGAAACTCCTTCTCTAGAAAGGATCCATTCTTAGCAACAAATGTTTTGCCTTTGGATTTGTGATAGAAGGAGTACCCAACAGTTTCCTTTGGGTATTCTATGAAGACGCACTTCTCTGATTTGGGTTCGAGCTTATCAGGTTGAAAACCTTTTTTTCATACAAGCATCGCAACTCCAAACTTTAAGAAACGACAGCTTAGGTTTACTGCTAAACCATAGTTCATACGGTGTTGTCTCAACGGATTTAGATGGTGCCCTATTAAACGTGAATGCAGCTGTCTCTAATGCATAACCCCAAAACGATAGTGGTAAATCAGTAAGAGACATCATAGATCGCACCATATCCAATAAAGTGCGGCTACGATGTTCGGACACACCATAACGTAGTAGTGTTCCAGGTGGCATGAGTTGTGAAACTATTCCACATTGTTTTAATTGAAGACCAAACTCGTAACTCAAATATTTGTCTCCGCGATCAAATCGCAGAAACTTTATTTTCTTGTTACGATGATTTTTCCACTTCACTCTGAAATTCTTTGAACCTTTCAACTATTTCAGACTTATGTTTCATCAAGTAGATATACCCATATCTGCTCAAATCATCTTGTGAAGGTCAGAACATAATGATACTTGCCACGAGCATCAACACTCATTGGATTGCATACATCGGTATGTATTATTTCCAATAAGTCAGTAGCTTGTTCCATTGTTCCGGAGAACGGAGTTTTAGTCATCTTGCCCAAAAGGCACGGTTCGCAAGCATCAAATGATTCATAACCAAGTGATTCCGAAAATCCATCTTTATGCAGGTTTTTCATGCGCTTTACACCGATATGACCCAAACGGCAGTGCCACAAATAAGTTGCACTATCATTATTAACTTTGCATCTTTTGGCATCAATATTATGAATATGTGTATCACTACGATCGAGATCCAACAAACTATTTTCATTGGGTGTATGACCATCAAAGGTTTTATTCATTTAAACAGAACAACAATTATTCTCTGATTTTAAATGAATAACCGTATTGCAATAAACATGATCAAATCATATTCATGCTCAACGCAAATGCCAAATGACATTTATTTAGGTTCAACACTAATCCCGAAAGTATAGGGAGTGTGCGATGATGATCATATCAATCTTGGAACCACTTCCAACACACATCGTCACTTCACCCTCAACTAGTTTCTGTTTATTCTGTAACTCCTGTTTTGAGTTACTAATCTTAGCAACCGAACAAGTATCAAATACTCAGGGGCTACTATAAACACTAGTAAAGTACACATCAATAACATGTATATCAAATATACCCTTGTTCACTTTGCCATCCTTCTTATCCACCAAATATTCAAGGCATTTCCGCTTCTAGTGACCTTTTCCTTTGCAGTATAATCACTCAATTTCAGGCTTTGGTCCAGCTTTGGGCTTCTTCGCGGGAGTGACAACTTGCTTGCCATTCTACTTGAAGTTCCCCTTCTTTCCCTTTGCCCTTTTCTTGAAACTAGTGGTCTTGTCAAGCATCAACACTTGATGCTCTTTCTTGATTTCTACCTTCGTCGATTTCAGCATCACGAAGAGCTCGGGAATCGTTTTCGTCATCCCTTGCATTATAGTTCATCACGAAGTTCCAGTAATGTGGTGATGGTGACTAGAGAACTCTATCAATCACTATCTTATCTGGAAGATTAACTCCCACTTGATTCAAGCGATTGTAGTACCTAGACAATCTGAGCACATGCTCACTAGTTGAGCGATTCTCCTCCATCTTTTAGCTATAGAACTTGTTGGAGACTTCATATCTCTCAACTCGGGTATTTGCTTGAAATATTAACTTCAATTCCTGGAACATCTCATATGGTCCATGGCGTTCAAAACATCTTTGAAGTCCCGATTCTAAGCCGTTAAGCATGGTGCACTAAACTATCAAGTAGTCATCATATTGAGCTAGCCAAACGTTCATAACGTCTGCATCTGCTCCTGCAATAGGTCTGTCACCTAGCGGTGCATTAAGGACATAATTCTTCTGTGCAGCAATGAGGATAAACCTCAAATCATGGATCCAATCCGTATCATTGCTACTAACATCTTTCAACACAATTTTCTCTAGGAACATATCAAAATAAACATATGAAAGCAACAGCGCAAGCTATTGATCTACAACATAATTTGCAAAATACTACCAGGACTAAGTTCATGATAAATTAAAGTTCAATTAATCATATTACTTAAGAACTCCCACTTAGATAGACATCCCTCTAGTCATCTAAGTGATCACGTGATCCAAATCAACTAAACCATGTCCGATCATCACGTGAGATGGAGTAGTTTCAATGGTGAACATCATTATGTTGATCATATCTACTATATGATTCATGCTTGACTTTTCGGTCTCCGTGTTCCGAGGCCATATCTGTATATGCTAGGCTCGTCAAGTTTAACCCGAGTATTCCGCGTGTGCAACTGTTTTGCACCCGTTGTATTTGAACGTAGAGCCTATCACACCCGATCATCACGTGGTGTCTCAGCACAAAGAACTTTCGCAACGGTGCATACTCAGGGAGAACACTTCTTGATAATTAGTGAGAGATCATCTTAAAATGCTACCGTCAATCAAAGCAAGATAAGATGCATAAAGGATAAACATCACATGCAATCAATATAAGTGATATGATATGGCCATCATCATCTTGTGCTTGTGATCTCCATCTTCGAAGAACCGTCGTGATCACCATCGTCACCGGCGCGACACCTTGATCTCCATCGTAGCATCGTTGTCGTTACGCCATCTATTGCTTCTACGACTGTTGCTACCGCTTAGTGATAAAGTAAAGCAATTACATGATGTTTGCATTTCATACAATAAAGCGACAACCATATGGCTCCTGCCAGTTGCCGATAACTCGGTTACAAAACATGATCATCTCATACAATAAAATATAGCATCACGTCTTGACCATATCACATCACAACATGCCCTGCAAAAACAAGTTAGACGTCCTCTACTTTGTTGTTGCAAATTTTACGTGGCTACTACGGGCTTAGCAAGAACCGTTCTTACCTACGCATCAAAACCACAATGATAGTTCGTCAAGTTAGTGCTTTTTTAACCTTTGCAAGGACCGGGTGTAGCCACACTCGATTCAGCTAAAGTGAGAGAGACAGAGACCCGCCAGCCACCTTTAAGCGCGAGTGCTCGTAACGGTGAAACCAGTCTCACGTAAGCGTACGCGTAATGTCGGTCCGGGCCGCTTCATCTCACAATACCGCCGAACCAAAGTATGACATGCTGGTAAGCAGTATGACTTGTATCGCCCACAACTCACTTGTGTTCTACTCGTGCATATAACATCAACGCATAAAACCTAGGCTCGGATGCCACTGTTGGGGAACGTAGTAATTTCAAAAAAAAAATTCCTACGCACACGCAAGATCAGGGTGATGGCATAGCAATGAGAGGGGAGAGTATTGTCCACATACCCTCGTAGACCGTAAGCGGAAGCGTTATGACAACGCGGTTGATGTAGTCATACGTCTTCACGATCCGACCGATCCAAGTACCGAACGTACGGCACCTCCAAGTTCAGCACACGTTCAACTCGATGACGATCCCCGGGCTCCGATCCAGGAAAGCTTCGGGGATGAGTTCCGTCAGCACGATGGCGTGGTGATGATGATGATGCTCTACCGGCGCAGGGCTTCGCCTAAACTCCGCGACGATATGACCGAGGTGGAATATGGTGGAGGGGGGCACCGCACACGGCTAAGGAACGATCCGTAGATCAACTTGTGTTTCTATGGGGTGCCCCCTGCCCCCGTATATAAAGGAGCAAGGGGGGAGGGGGCGGCCGGCCTAGGAGGGGCGCGCCAAGGGGAGTCCTACTCCCACCGGGAGTGGGACTCCCTCCTTCCTTGTTGGAGTAGGAGAAAGGGGGAAAGAGGGGGGGAGGAGGAAGGAAAGGGGGCCGCACCCCTTGTCCAATTCGGACCAGAGGGGGGCTGTGCGCCTCCTTCCTTTCGGCCTCTCTCCTCTATTCCCGTATGGCCCAATAAGGCCCATATACTCCCCGGCGAATTCCCGTAACTCTCCGGTACTCCGAAAAATACCCGAATCACTCGGAACCTTTCCGAACTCCGAATATAGTTGTCCAATATATTGATCTTTATGTCTCGACCATTTCGAGACTCCTCGTCATGTCCCCGATCTCATCCGGGACTCCGAATTCCTTTGGTACATCAAAACTCATAAACTCATAATATAACTGTCATCGAAACCTTAAGTGTGCAGACCCTACGGGTTCGAGAACTATGTAGACATGACCTAGAACTATTCTCGGTCAATAACCAATAGCGGAACCTGGATGCTCATATTGGCTCCTACATATTCTACGAAGATCTTTATCGGTCAAACCGCATAACAACATACGTTGTTCCCTTTGTCATCGGTATGTTACTTGCCCAAGATTCGATCGTCGGTATCCAATACCTAGTTCAATCTCGTTACTGGCAAGTCTCTTTACTCGTTACATAATGCATCATCCCGCAACTAACTCATTAGTCACATTGCTTGCAAGGCTTATAGTGATGTGCATTACCGAGAGGGCCCAGAGATACCTCTCCGACAATCGGAGTGACAAAACCTAATCTCGAAATACGCCAACTCAACATATACCTTCAGAGACACCTGTAGTACTCCTTTATAATCACCCAGTTATGTTGTGATGTTTGGTAGTACCCAAAGTGTTCCTTCGATAAATGGGAGTTGCATAATCTCATAGTTACAGGAACATGTATAAGTCATGAAGAAAGCAATAGCAATATACTAAACGATCAAGTGCTAGGCTAACGGAATGGGTCATGTCAATCACATCATTCTCCTAATGATGTGATCCCATTAATCAAATGACAACACATGCCTATGGTTAGGAAACATAACCATCTTTGATTAATGAGCTAGTCAAGTAGAGGCATACTAGTGACTATATGTTTGTCTATGTATTCACACATGTATCATGTTTCCGGTTAATACAATTCTAGCATGAATAATAAACATTTATCATGAAATAAGGAAATAAATAATAACTTTATTATTGCCTCTAGGGCATATCTCCTTCATGTCTATGCGGAGAAGGTGTGAACTAGGGTGCTGGAGCTCAAGGATGCGAGAATGGATAAGCAGAGGAGGAAGAAGGCGTGGGTAAAAATGGGGAAATCCTTATCCCTTTATAGAGGTGATGAAGACGGTGCGCCTCCCCACTTGCCCGTTGAAGATCGCTTATTTCCCAAGCGCCATGATTGATGGTGCGATTGGGTTACCCATACCCGTATTGATGGGAATCCCGTGATAAGGGGACATGATCTCTGCTTCTACAAGACGTGCCGAGGAAACTGCCTCGCAATATGCGCTGTGGCTGGTTATGGGAAAGCGGTTCGAACAATGACTCGACCATAGTGTCATGTCACATCGTCTATAGTCGTCCGAAGACTACGTTTGTGGAATATCGTTCTCTCTACGGTGGTATGTGAAGATCATCTTGCGGATCCGGACACGATTTAAGTGTTCGATAATTACTTTGGAGTATTCGGGGATGGAACCCGCCTTGCAATGCCGAAGACAAACTGCGCGCCGAACTCATCGTCATTGAAGCCTGGTTCAGGGGCTACTGAGGGAGTCCTGGATTAGGGGGTATCCGGACAGCCGGACTATATACTTTGGTTGGACTGTTGGACCATGAAGATACAAGACTCAAGACTTCGTCCCGTGTCCGGATGGGACTCTCCTTTGCGTGGAAGACAAGCTTGGTGATCCGGATATTAGATTTCCTTCTTTGTAACCGACTCCGTGTAAACCCTAGCCCCCTCCGGTGTCTATATAAACCGGAGGGTTTGGTCCGTATAGGGACGATCACAACAATCATAATCATCATAGGGTAGCTCTTAGGGTTTAGCCTCTACGATCTCGTGGTAGATCAACTCTTGTAATACTCATATCATCAAGATCAATCAAGCAGGAAGTAGGGTTTTACCTCCATCGAGAGGGCCCGAACCTGGGTAAAACATTGCGTCCCTTGCCTCCTATTACCATTAGCCTTAGATGCACAGATCGGGACCCCCTACCCGAGATCCGCCGGTTTTGACACCAACAATGGGAATCTCCATAGCCCGTTGATTAGCCGCGTCGATGTGAGACTTCCTCACTTTTTGTCTTCTCCACATAACCTCCACCATCATATTCTATTCCACCCATAGTGCTATATCCATGGCTCACGCTCATGTATTGCGTGAAGGTTGAAAAAGTTTGAGAATACTAAAGTACGAAACAATTGCTTGGCTGACACCGGGATAGGCATGAGGGGTAGCTTGTGTTAAGAAAAGGGAGCATACAAGACTATATGATTTTGTAGGGATAACATTCTGAAGCATTGATATTTTGAAATACATGATTGTTTGTTGGGATGCCCTAAGTATTATTGTTTTTATGTCAAATGATAGACTATTGCTTTGAATCACTTGTGTCTTAATATTCATGCCATGATTAGATATATGATCAAGATTATGCTAGGAAGCATTCCACATCAAAAATTATCTTTTTTTATCATTTACCTACTCGAGGACGAGCAGGAATTAAGCTTGGGGATGCTGATACGTCTCCGTTGTATCTATAATTTTTGATTGTTCCATGCCAATATTATTCAACTTTCATATACTTTTGGCAACTTTTTATATTATTTTTGGGACTAACATATTGATCCAGTGCCCAGTGCCAGTTCCTGTTTGTTGCATGTTTTATGTTTTGCAAAAACCCAATATCAGACGGAGTCCAAACGGGACAAAAATGGACGGAGATTATTTTTGGAATATTTAAGATTTTTGGGAAGAAAAATCAATGCGAGACGGTGCCCGAGGGGGCCACGAGGCAGGGCGGCGTCCCCCAGGGGGCAGGCGCGCCCTGGACCCTCGTGGGCAACCCGTATGGCGGTTGATGCTCTTCTTTTGCCGCAAGAAAACTAATTTTATGAGAAAAATTTGGGTGAAAGATTCAACCCAATCGGAGTTATGGATCTTCAGATATAGAACAAACGGTGAAAGGGAAGGATCAGAGAACGCAGAAACAGAGAGAGAGAGACAGAGAGATAGATCCAATCTCGGAGGGGCTCTCGCCCCTCCCACACAATGGGATCCAAGGACTAGAGGGGAAACCCTTCTCCCATCTAGGGAGAAGGTCAAGGAAGAAGAAGAAGAAGGGGGGCTCTCTCCCCCTTGCTTCCGGTGGCGCCGGAACGCTGCCGCGATCTTCACCAACACTACCGTCATATTCACCAACATCTCCATCACCTTCCCCCTCTATATTCAGCGGTTCACTCTCCCGCAACCCGCTGTACCCTCTACTTGAACATGGTGCTTTATGCTTCATATTATTATCCAATGATGTGTTGCCATCCTATGACGTCTGAGTAGATTTTCGTTGTCCTACCGGTGATTGATGAATTGCTATGATTGGTTTGAATTGCATGTTTTATTATTGGTGCTGTTCTATTGTGTCCTCCGTGTCGTGCAAGCGTGAGGGATTCCCGCTGTAAGGTTTGCAATATGTTCATGATTTTCTTATGGTGGGTGGCGTGAGTGATAGAAGCATAGACCCGAGTAAGTAGGTTGTTTGCGTATGGGATAAAGGGGACTTGATGCTCTAATGCTATGGTTGGGTTTTACCTTAATGATCTTTAGTAGTTGCGGATGCTTTCTAGAGTTCCAATCATAAGTGCATATGATCCAAGAAGAGAAAGTATGTTAGCTTATGCCTCTCCCTCAAATAGAATTGCAATAGTGATTACCGGTCTAGTAACATAGTCAATTGCTTAGGGACAATTTCACAACTCCTACCACCAATTTTCCACACTCGCTATATTTACTTTATTGCTTCTTTATCTAAACAACCCCTAGTTTATATTTACGTGCTCTTTATTACCTTGCAAACCTATCCAACAACACCTACAAAGTCCTTCTAGTTTCATACTTGTTTTAGGTAAAGCGAATGTTAATCGTGCGTAGAGTTGTATCGGTGGTCGATAGAACTTGAGGGAATATTTGTTCTACCTTTAGCTCCTCGTTGGGTTCGACACTCTTACTTATCGAAGGAGGCTACAATTGACCCCGTATACTTGCGGGTTATCAGGACCGATTGCATATCTCGGTGAGACCAAAATTATTGCAATAGGCAACAGAGAGTTTGCAAGCCCATCTCGGTGGGACCGAGATCCCATCGGTGGGACCGAATTGATTAGGGTTTCTGGGAGTGGCTATGTCAAGTGAACTCGGTGGCGCCAGATAGATCAAATCGGTGGCGCTGAGTTTGACTTTTGGTATGGGACATATGTGGATATGAGAAAGTGGTTGAGGGCTTGGAGCATATCACTAAGCACTTTGAGCAAGCAAGCCATTAAGCAACACCTCATCCCCTTTTAATAGTATTGGCTTTCCTATGGACTCAATGTGATCTTGGATCATTGAAATAAAATGTAGAGTCCTGAGCTTTGAGCTTGAGCCAATCCTTTGTCCTTAGCATCTTGAAGCGGTTCCACATCCTCTTGTCCATGCCACTCCACTGTTGGACTTATCTGAAATATACTATATAAAGGTATTAGTCCAACAAGAGATATATTGACATTAATTGCCAAAATCACCCGGGGAGCACTTGTGCTTTCAATCTCCCCCTTTTTGGTAATTGATGACAACATACATGAAAGCTTTAGATAAAGATATAGAGAAAGGCAGCTAGAGCTTTGGAAGGACATGTAACATGCATAGGCTCCCCCTACATGTATGCAATCATGTAAATATGGAACATAAGAGCATGTGAGTGCATAATCATGACAGAGCAAGCAATGAGTTACATGTATCTTGGCTATATGCATCAGAGCAAATGGTGTGAATATAGGAAATGTACCTTCATGCTCATGAGTCCTTCTTGCAAACAATATGTACATCAGCAAGAGATCCTCATGCACATGAGTGTGATGCATATACTTACCTTGTGGTCTTGAGCTAGCTTTGGAAGAGATGAACCTGAGTAAACAAGGTTAGACAACACAGAAACATCTACTAAACAGAGCAAGAGCAGCAAACCACAAGAGTACCAACATTGGCATGACATGTAGAGAGTGAGTACTAGGCACTCTATTTGAGTGTAGACATGTCCCCAAAGGTAAAGATATGCAATGAATTCGAAGATTTCCTTCCCTTAGATGTCTTGCCCCCCCTGAATCTTATATGGGATATTGGGAGAGGATAAGGAATAGAAAATCAGAGCAAATCAAACACACAAACAACATGAACATGTCTTTCCCCTCTAAAGACATGTGACTTCTCTCCTCTTTGAATACCAAGCATCTAGGGTTTCTCTTTGATGTGATTATTTGTCTCTCTTTCCCCCTTTTGATATGATTAAGCTTTGATGTGAGCTCTCTCTTCCCCTTTGACATCAATTTCCAAGAAGGGGTCTTCTGGAGTGTGAGTCAAATAGGTTTGGTCCTTGAGTCACATAGCAAAGTAGCAGGAAAAAATAAGGTGCTGGTGGAGGATAAGAATCATCGAGTGGAGCTGGAACAAAATGTGCAGGATCCAAATGACAAAGTGTCTGCTCAGTATTTGAAATTGGTCACTCCAAGTTGTTGTCTTTGGTGGCACCGAGGTGATTTGGTTTGACCGGAAGGGACAAATCGGTGTGTCCGAGTTCATTACAGAGACAAAACACTTGTCGTCTTAGCTCACTAGGCAAATAAGATCTCACAAAGATTTGCAGGGAATTAACTAAAGGATTTTCAATGAATAGGATGCAGGGAATGCACAACAAAAATTAAAAATAAAAAACATCTAGATGATTTGAGAAGGGAAACAAATATGCAAGAGACAAATGCAAGAACAAGGAGAAACACTAGAGAAATTCATCTAGAATTGGTCGGCGACAAAGTCACCTATGTTAGAGTATATTGACTTAGGAGTTAAGTGAAGACACTTGATCATAGGTCATACTCATTGTTTAAGCTCAAAATGGGGTTGCCATTTTTTGTTTAAGCATTTTGATGTATTCACATCTTGTTGAGATGCTTTGACCCATGACTTGGGGTAAAGCTTCTCTAAGATGGAATAACATACCTTGGGTGGTGGTGTTGATCTTGATCATATAGTTGAACTTGTGTGGGATGCTCAAGGTTGATGTAGTTCATTGGGAGCACCACTTGTAATTGGAGTTCATCTACCTACATGAGTTAGTTTTGCAAGGAGGAGCACTTGTGTATCCAAAGTGTCAATCATGAATTTGATATATATAAATTGTCAAAGGATATGTTTGAAGGGTTTCATGCTTCCTTGTCTTCAACCACCATATTGTAGAGACTTGGTGATGTAGAGATTGCTCAAGATGTGAGTGAGTTGCAATCTCATAGATTTAGATTCATCCAAGTACCTACAAGGGTTAGATAACATGCAAGGGTGCAAATATATCCAAGACATATGATTATCATCATAAGAGAAATATCAAGGATTAGTCATAGGCTCATGCCTTGCATGTATCCAAATGGAGTTCCTACTCCAAGTTTGAAGCATCAATGATGTTCAATTCACCTCTCAACCGGCAAAATACTTTCTCATCAAGCGATTTGGTGAATATATTCGCCAATTGCTTATCGGTACGAACATGCTAAAGGTCAATGTCTCCTTTAGCAACATGATCTCAAATGAAATGATGATGAACCTAAATATGCTTAGTTCGAGAATGTTGCACGGGATTGTGAGCAATCTTAATAGCACTTTCATTGTCACAAAGCAATGGAACATGTTTCACATATATCCCATAATCTTTAAGAGTTTGGGTCATCCAAAGTAATTGAGCACAACATGAACCGGCGACAATGTATTCTGCTTCGGTGGTGGATAAGGATACCGAGTTTTGTTTCTTGGAGGACCAAGACACAAGAGATCTGCCAAGAAATTGACAAGTACCCAAAGTGTACTTTCTATCGACCTTGTCTCCGGCATAGTCTGAATCGGAGTAGCCAACAAGATCAAAAGAAGACCTCTTTGGATACCAAATGCCAAAATTTGGTGTATGTATTAAGTATCTCACTATCCTTTTCACAGCCTTAAGATGACATTCTTTAGGGGCCGCTTGATATCGTGCACACATGCACACACTTAGCATAATATCGGGACGGGAGGCACATAGATATAACAATGAACCAATCATAGAGCGGTAAACTTTTTGATCAACGGGTTCACCATCTTTAGTCAAATCAAGATGTCCACTAGTAGGCATGGGTGTATTCATACCTTTGCATTTTGCATATTGAACTTCTTGAATAAGTCCTTGGTGTACTTTGTTTGAGAGACAAAGTTACCTTCATTAGTTTGCTTGATTTGCAAACCAAGAAAGAATTTGAGTTCACTCATCATGGACATCTCAAACTTCTCCGACATTAGCTTTCCAACTTTCTCACTAAAACGAGGGTTAGTTGAACCAAATATAATATCATCAACATAAATTTGGCACACAAATAATTCTCCATTAACCTTTTTAGTGAAAAGAGTAGAATCAGTTTTTCCAATCTCAAAGCCTTTTTCAATGAGGACCTTGGACAAGCATTTATACCATGCTCTAGGAGCTTGTTTAAGACCATAAAGAGCTTTGTGAAGTTTGTAAACATGATTGGGTTTCTTAGGATTAACAAAGCCGGGAGGTTGTTTAACATAATCTTCCTCCTCAATTTCACCTTTTAGAAAAGCACTTTTAATGTCCATTTGGTACAAGGTAATAGCATGGTGATTGGCATAAGCAAGTAAGATGCGAATGGACTCAAGTCTAGCAACGGGGACATATGTCTCACCATAGTCCATACCTTCGACTTGAGTGTAGCCTTGGCCGACGAGACGTGCTTTGTTGCGAACGACTTCTCCATCTTCATCTTGCTTGTTGCGAAAAATCCATTTGGTACCGATGATGTTGTGGTTGTTATCGGGCTTCTCGACCAATGTCCACACTTGATTTCTTTCAAAGTTGTGTAGCTCGTCATGCATGTCATTTATCCAATCCGGATCTTCCAATGCTTCTTCAACCTTCATGGGTTCAATGCTAGAGATGAATGAATAATGTTCACACAAATTAGCCAAACGAGATTTAGAGCGAGTGATTCTCCCGGTCTGGATATCATTGTAGATTTGCTCGACGGGATGGTCTCTGGCGACTCTTGCTCGAGCTCATGAGAGCTTATGTTTTGGTTGGGGTGGAACATCTTATTCATCATCTTGTTCTTCTTCTTGGCCTTCTTCATTGTTGATGTTGTCGTTCTCTTGTCGTGGTGGAGAAGGAGGTTGATGAGGTTCATCTTGGTGTACTTCCTCGTTTTCTTCATCTTGGTGTGTCCCACTTGTGGATGCTTCCATATCAACTCTTGGTTCACCTTGTCATGACATAGAAGCTTCCACTTGGATGGACGAGGTACTCTCCTTCACCTCCGTTGGACGAATCTTGCCAATAGACAAGTATTGGATTGCATCCGAAGGGTCTTTGTCTCCTACATCAATTGGCAATTGCTCTACTTGCGAGCCATTAGATTCATCAAACTTCACATCTACCGTCTCTTCAACCTTTCGGGTGAAATTGTTGTAGACACGGTAAGTGTGAGAGTTTGAGCCATAACCAAGTAGGAAACCTTCATGAGATTTAGGAGCAAATTTAGAACGACGATGCTTATGAAGAATGTAGCACTTTGAGCCGAATACTCGAAAGTATACAACTTGGGGTCTGTTACCGGTGAGGAGTTCGTATGCTGTGTTGCCGAGTAGCTTGTGAAGATACTGTTGGGGAACATTGCAGAAAATTAAAATTTTTCCTACGGTTTCACCAAGATCCATCTATGAGTTCATCTAAGCAACGAGTCATGGGAGAGAGATTGCATCTACATACCACTTGTAGATTGCGTACGGAAGCGTTCGAGGGAACGGTGATGATGGAGTCGTACTCGCCGTGATTCAGATCACCGATCACCAAGTGCTGAACGGACAGCACCTCCGCGTTCAACACACGTACGGTACGGACGATGTATCCTCCTTCTTGATCCAGCAAGGGGGAAGGAGAGGTTGAGGAAGAAGGCTCCAGCAGCAGCACGACGGCGTGATGATGGTGGAGAGGCAGTACTCCGACAGGGCTTCGCCAAGCGCACAACGGAGGAGGAGAGGTGTTGGGGAGGGGAGGGGCTGCGCCTTGGATCAGGTGTTCAGCCCTCCCCTCGCCCCTTATTTATAGGGGAAGGGGAAAGGGGGCCGGCCCCCT
>NC_041385.1:406761275-406793501 GCF_002162155.2 Triticum dicoccoides | reverse complement strand
GGGGGGGGTGCCCAGCCCTCCAGGGGCTGGTTCCCTGCCCCACGCGGCCCATGTGGCCCACCAAGAGGGGTGGCCCCTCCCGGTGGACCCCCGGAACCTCTCGGGTGGCCCCGGTACAATACCGATATGCCCCCGAAACTTTCTAGTGTCCGCATGACAACTTCCCATATATAAATCTTTACCTCCGGACCATTCCGGAACTCCTCGTGACGTCCGGGATCTCATCCGGGACTCCGAACAACATTTGGTAATCACATACAAGTCTTCCTAATAACCCTAGCGTCACCAAACCTTAAGTGTGTAGACCCTATGGGTTCGGGAGACACGTAGACATGACCGAGACGGCTCTCCGGTCAATAACCAACAGCGGGATCTGGATACCCATGTTGGCTCCCACATGCTCCTCGATGATGTCATCGGATGAACCACGATGTCGAGGATTCAATCAACCCCGTATGCAATTCCCTTTGTCAGACGGTATGTTACTTGCCCGAGACTCGATCGTCGGTATCCCAATACCTCATTCAGTCTCGTTACCGGCAAGTCACTTTACTCGTACCGTAATGCATGATCCCGTGACCAGACACTTGGTCACTTTGAGCTCATTATGATGATGCACTACCGAGTGGGCCCAGTGATACCTCTCCGTAATCCGGAGTGAAAAATCCCAGTCTCGATCCGTGTCAACACAACAGACACTTTCGAAGATACCTGTAGTGCACCTTTATAGTCACCTAGTTACGTTGTGACGTTTGGTACACCCAAAGCACTTCTACGATATCCGGGAGTTACACGATCTCATGGTCTAAGGAAGAGATACTTGACATTGGAAAAGCTCTAGCAAAACGAACTACACGATCTTGTGCTATGCTTAGGATTGGGTCTTGTCCATCACATCATTCTCCTAATGATGTGATCCCGTTGTCAATGACATCCAATGTCCATAGTCAGGAAACCATGACTATCTGTTGACCAACGAGCTAGTCAACTAGAGGCTTACTAGGGACGTATTGTGGTCTATGTATTCACACGTGTATTACGATTTCTGGATAATACAATTATAGCATGAATAAAAGACAATTATCATGAACAAGGAATATAATAATAATCCTTTTATTATTGCCTCTAGGGCATATTTCCAACAGTCTCCCACTTGCACTAGAGTCAATAATCTAGTTACATTGTGATGAATCGAACACCATAGAGTTCTGGTGTTGATCATGTTTTGCTCGCGAGAGAGGTTTAGTCAACGGATCTGCGACATTCAGATCCGTATGTACTTTGCAAATATCTATGTCTCCATCTTGAACATTTTCACGGATGGAGTTGAAGCGACACTTGATGTGCCTAGTCTTCTTGTGAAACCTGGGCTCCTTGGCAAGGGCAATAGCTCCAGTGTTGTCACAGAAGAGTTTGATCGGCCCCGACACATTGGGTATGACTCCTAGGTCGGTGATGAACTCCTTCACCCAAATTGCTTCATGCGCTGCCTCCGAGGCTGCCATGTACTCCGCTTCACATGTAGATCCCGCCACGACGCTCTGCTTGCAGCTGCACCAGCTTACTGCTCCACCATTCAACATATACACGTATCCATTTTGTGACTTAGAGTCATCCAGATCTGTGTCGAAGCTAGCGTCGACGTAACCCTTTACGACGAGCTCTTCGTCACCTCCATAAACGAGAAACATGTCCTTTGTCCTTTTCAGGTACTTCAGGATATTCTTGACCGCTGTCCAGTGTTCCTTGCCGGGATTACTTTGGTACCTTCCTACCAAACTTACGGCAAGGTTTACATCAGGTCTGGTACACAGCATGGCATACATAATAGATCCTATGGCTGAGGCATAGGGGATGACGCTCATCTCTTCCTTATCTTTTGCCGTGGTCGGGCATTGAGCCAAGCTCAATCTCACACCTTGCAGTACAGGAAAGAACCCTTTCTTGGACTGATCCATTTTGAACTTCTTCAAAATCTTATCAAGGTATGTGCTTTGTGAAAGACCTATGAGGCGTCTCAATCTATCTCTATAGATCTTGATGCCTAATATATAAGCAGCTTCTCCAAGGTCCTTCATTGAAAAACACTTATTCAAGTAGGCCTTAATGCTGTCCAAAAGTTCTATATCATTTCCCATCAAAAGTATGTCATCTACATATAATATGAGAAATGCTACAGAGCTCCCACTCACTTTCTTGTAAACACAGGCTTCTCCATAAGTCTGCATAAACCCAAACGCTTTGATCATCTCATCAAAGCAAATGTTCGAACTCCGAGATGCTTGCACTAGCCCATAAATGGATCGCTGGAGCTTGCATACTTTTTTAGCATTCTTAGGATCGACAAAACCCTCCGGCTGCATCATATACAGTTCTTCCTTAAGATGCCCGTTAAGGAATGCCGTTTTGACGTCCATCTGCCATATCTCATAATCATAGTATGCGGCAATTGCTAACATGATTCAGATGGACTTAAGCTTCGCTACGGGAGAGAAAGTCTCATCGTAGTCAATCCCTTGAACTTGTCGATAACCCTTAGCGACAAGTCGAGCTTTATAGATGGTGACATTTCCATCCGCGCCCGTCTTATTCTTAAAGATCCATTTGTTTTCTATCGCTCACCGATCATCGGGCAAGTCAGTCAAAGTCCATACTTTGTTTTCATACATGGATTCTATCTCCGATTTCATGGCTTCTAGCCATTTGTTGGAATCTGGGCCCGCCATTGCTTCTTCATAGTTCGAAGGTTCACCGTTGTCCAATAACATGATTTCCAGGACAGGGTTGCCGTACCACTCTGGTGCGGAACGTGTCCTTGTGGACCTACGGAGTTCAGTAGCAACTTGATCCGAAGTACCTTGATCATCATCATTATTTTCCTCTTCAGTTGGTGTAGGCATCACAGGAACATTTTCCTGAGCTGCACTATTATCCCGTTCAAGAGGTAGTACTTCATCGAGTTCTACTTTCCTCCCACTTACTTCTTTCGAGAGAAACTCTTTTTCTAGAAAGGATCTGTTCTTTGCAACAACGATCTTGCCCTCGGATCTTAAGTAGAAGGTATACCCAATGGTTTCTTTAGGGTATCCTATGAAGATGCATTTTTCTGACTTGGGTTCGAGCTTTTCAGGTTGAAGTTTCTTGACATAAGCATCGCATCCCCAAAGTTTTAGAAATGACAGCTTAGGTTTCTTCCCAAACCATAATTCATACGGTGTCATCTCAACGGATTTAGACGGTGCCCTATTTAAAGTGAATGCAGCTGTCTCTAGAGCGTATCCCCAAAATGATAGCGGTAAATCGGTAAGAGACATCATAGATCGCACCATATCCAATAGAGTGCGATTACGACGTTTGGACACACCGTTACGCTGAGGTGTTCCAGGCGGCGTGAGTTGTGAAACGATTCCACATTTTCTTAAGTGTGTACCAAATTCGTGACTTAAATATTCTCCTCCATGATCCGATCGTAAGAATTTTTTCTTTCGGTCACGTTGATTCTCCACTTCATTCGGAAATTCCTTGAACTTTTCAAAGGTCTCAGACTTGTGTTTCATCAAGTAGACATACCCATATCTACTCAAGTCATCAGTGAGAGTGAGAACATAACGATATCCTCCGCGAGCCTCAACGCTCATTGGACCGCACACATCGGTATGTATGATTTCCAACAAGTTGGTTGCTCGCTCCATTGTTCCGGAGAACGGGGTCTTGGTCATTTTGCCCATGAGGCATGGTTCGCATGTGTCAAATGATTCATAATCGAGAGACTCTAAAAGCCCATCAGCATGGAGCTTCTTCATGCGCTTGACACCAATGTGACCAAGGCGGCAGTGCCACAAGTATGTGGGACTATCGTTATCAACTTTACATCTTTTGGTATTCACGCTATGAATATGTGTAACATTACGTTCGAGATTCATTAAGAATAAACCATTGACCATCGGGGCATGACCATAAAACATATCTCTCATATAAATAGAACAACCATTATTCTCGGATTTAAATGAGTAGCCATCTCGTATTAAACGAGATCTAGATACAATGTTCATGCTCAAACTTGGCACTAAATAACAATTATTGAGGTTTAAAACTAATCCCGTAGGTAAATGTAGAGGTAGCGTGCCGACGGCGATCACATCGACCTTGGAACCATTCCCGACGCGCATCGTCACGTCGTCCTTCGCCAGTCTCCGCTTATTCCGTAGCTCCTGCTGTGAGTTACAAATGTGAGCAACGGCACCGATATCAAATACCCAGGAGTTACTACGAGTACTGGTAAGGTACACATCAATTACATGTATATCAAATATACCTTTAGTGTTGCTGGCCTTCTTGTCCGCTAAGTATTTGGGGCAGTTCCGCTTCCAGTGACCCTTCCCCTTGCAATAAAAGCACTCAGTTTCAGGCTTGGGTCCATTCTTTGACTTCTTCCTGGCAACTGGCTTACCGGGCGCGGCAACATCTTTGCCGTCCTTCTTGAAGTTCTTCTTACCCTTGCCCTTCTTGAACTTAGTGGTCTTATTGACCATCAACACTTGATGTTCTTTCTTGATTTCAACCTCTGCTGACTTCAGCATTGAAAATACTTCAGGAATGGTCTTCACCATCCCCTGCATATTGTAGTTCATCACAAAGCTCTTGTAGCTTGGTGGGAGCGACTGAAGGATTCTGTCAATGACTGCCTCATCCGGGAGGTTAATGTCCAGCTGGGACATGCGGTTGTGCAACCCAGACATTTTGAGTATATGCTCACTGACAGAACTATTTTCCTCCATCTTACAACTATAGAACTTGTCGGAGACTTCATATCTCTCGACCCGGGCATGAGCTTGGAAAACTAGTTTCAGCTCCTCGAACATCTCATATGCTCCGTGTTTCTCAAAACGCTTTTGGATCCCCGGTTCTAAGCTGTAAAGCATGCCGCACTGAACGAGGGAGTAATCATCAGCGTGAGACTGCCAAGCATTCATAATGTCTTGGTTCTGTGGGATGGGTGCATCACCTAGCGGTCCTTCTAGGACATATTGTTTCCTGGCAGCTATGAGGATGATCCTCAGGTTCCGGACCCAGTCCGTATAGTTGCTGCCATCATCTTTCAGCTTGGTTTTCTCTAGGAATGCGTTGAAGTTCATGTTGACATGAGCGTTGGCCATTTGATCTACAAGACATATTTGCAAAGGTTTTAGACTAAGTTCATGATAATTAAGTTCATCTAATCAAATTATTGAATGAACTCCCACTCAGATTTGACATCCCTCTAGTCATCTAAGTGTTACACAATCCGAGTCGACTAGGCCGTGTCCAATCATCACGTGAGACGGACTAGTCATCGTCGGTGAACATCTCCATGTTGATCGTATCTTCCATACGACTCGTGTTCGAGCTTTCGGTCTCTGTGTTCCGAGTCCATGTCTGTACATGCTAGGCTCGTCAAGTTAACCCTAAGTGTTTTGCATGTGTAAATCTGTCTTACACCCGTTGTATGTGAACGTAAGGATGTATCACACCCGATCATCACGTGGTGCTTCGAAACGACAAACTTTAGCAACGGTGCACAGTTAGGGGGAACACTTTCTTGAAATTATTATAAGGGATCATCTTATTTACTACCGCCGTTCTAAGTAAACAAGATGCATAAAACATAATAAACATCACATGCAATTATATAGTAGTGACATGATATGGCCAATATCATATAGCTCCTTTGATCTCCATCTTCGGGGCTCCATGATCATCTTCGTCACTGGCATGACACCATGATCTCCATCATCATGATCTCCATCATTGTGTCTTCATGAAGTTGTCACGCCAACGAATACTTCTACTTCTATGGCTAATGCGTTTAGCAATAAAGTAAAGTAATTTACATGGCGTTCTTCAATGACACGCAGGTCATACAAAAAATAAAGACAACTCCTATGGCTCCTGCCGGTTGTCATACTCATCGACATGCAAGTCGTGATTCCTACTACAAGAACATGATCTCATACATCACAATATATCATTCATCATTCATCACAACTTCTGGCCATATCACATCACATGACAATTGCTGCAAAAACAAGTTAGACGTCCTCTAATTGTTGTTGCATCTTTTACGTGGCTGCAATTGGGTTCTAGCAAGAATGTTTTCTTACCTACGAATAACCACAACGTGATTTTGTCAACTTCTATTTACCTTTCATAAGGACCCTTTTCATCGAATCCGCTCCAACTAAAGTGGGAGAGACAGACACCCGCCAGCCACCTTATGCAACTAGTGCATGTCAGTCGGTGGAACCGGTCTCATGTAAGCGTACGTGTAAGGTTGGTCCAGGCCGCTTCATCCCACAATACCGCTGAAGCAAGATAATACCAGTAGCGGCAAGCAAGTTGACAAGATCTACGCCCACAACAAAATTGTGTTCTACTCGTGCAATAGAGAACTACGCATAGACCTAGCTCATGATGCCACTGTTGGGGAACGTTGCAGAAAATTAAAATTTTTCCTACGGTTTCACCAAGATCCATCTATGAGTTCATCTAAGCAACGAGTCATGGGAGAGAGATTGCATCTACATACCACTTGTAGATTGCATACGGAAGCGTTCGAGGGAACGGTGATGATGGAGTCGTACTCGCCGTGATTCAGATCAACGATGACCAAGTGCTGAACGGATAGCACCTCCGCGTTCAACACACATACGGTACGGACGACGTCTCCTCCTTCTTGATCCATCAAGGGGGAAGGAGAGGTTGAGGAAGAAGGCTCCAGTAGCAGCACGACGGCGTGATGATGGTGGAGTGGCAGTACTCCGATAGGGCTTCGCCAAGCGCACAACGGAGGAGGAGAGGTGTTGGGGAGGGGAGGGGCTGCGCCTTGGATCAGGTGTTCAGCCCTCCCCTCGCCCCTCTATTTATAGGGGAAGGGGAAAGGGGGCCGGCCCCCTCTAGATGAGATCTAGAGGGGGAGGGGGCGGCCAGGGAGGGGGCTTGCCCCCCAAGCAAAGGGGGTGCGCCCCCTTTAGGGTTCCCCCCCAACCCTAGGCGCATGGGCCCAAGGGGGAGGGGGGGCGCCCAGCCCTCCAGGGGCTGGTTCCCTGCCCCATGCGGCCCATGTGGCCCACCAAGAGGGGTGGCCCCTCCCGGTGGACCCCCGGAACCCCTCCGGTGGCCCCGGTACAATACCGATATGCCCCCGAAACTTTCCGGTGTCCGCATGACAACTTCCCATATATAAATCTTTACCTCCGGACCATTCCGGAACTCCTCGTGACGTCCGGGATCTCATCCAGGACTCCGAACAACATTCGGTAATCACATACAAGTCTTCCTAATAACCCTAGCGTCACCGAACCTTAAGTGTGTAGACCCTACGGGTTCGGGAGACATGCAGACATGACCGAGACGGCTCTCCGGTCAATAACCAACAACGGGATTTGGATACCCATGTTGGATCCCACATGCTCCTCGATGATGTCATCGGATGAACCACGATGTCGAGGATTCAATCAACCCCGTATGCAATTCCCTTTGTCAGACGGTATGTTACTTGCCCGAGACTCGATCGTCGGTATCCCAATACCTCGTTCAGTCTCGTTACCGGCAAGTCACTTTACTCGTACCGTAATGCATGATCCCGTGACCAGACACTTGGTCACTTTGATCTCATTATGATGATGCACTACCGAGTGGGCCCAGTGATACCTCTCCGTAATCCGGAGTGACAAATCCCAGTCTCGATCCGTGTCAAGACAACAGACACTTTCGAAGATACCTGTAGTGCACCTTTATAGTCACCCAGTTACGTTTTGACGTTTGGTACACTCAAAGCACTTCTACGGTATCCGGGAGTTACATGATCTCATGGTCTAAGGAAGAGATACTTGACATTGGAAAAGCTCTAGCAAAACGAACTACACGATCTTGTGCTATGCTTAGGATTGGGTCTTGTCCATCACATCATTCTCCTAATGATGTGATCCCATTGTCAATGACATCCAATGTCCATAGTCAGGAAACCATGACTATCTGTTGACCAACGAGCTAGTCAACTAGAGGCTTACTAGGGACGTATTGTGGTCTATGTATTCACACGTGTATTATGATTTCCGGATAATACAATTATAGCATGAATAAAAGACAATTATCATGAACAAGGAAATATAATAATAATCCTTTTATTATTGCCTCTAGGGCATATTTCCAACAGATACAAGCGATTTGTTGCATGACAAGCTGTCTCAGCCGCTTCCGCCCAAAAGTGTTTTGGTGTCTTGTACTCATTAAGCATCATTCTTGCCATCTCAATAAGAGTCCGGTTCTTCCTCTCAACAACCCCATTTTTTGAGGCGTGTACGTAGTCGAGAACTCGTGTGAAATCCCTTCTTCGTCAAGGAAGGAATCCACATTTGCGTTCTTGAACTCCATTCCGTTGTCACTGCGAACCTTCTTGATCTTCACTTCAAATTGATTTTGGGACTTCCTAGCGAAGGTCTTGAAGATCTTTTGGACCTGCGATTTATCATCAAGAAAGAACACCCACATAAATCTTGAAAAACCATCGACTATAACTAGACCAAATGAGTTTCCACTGAGACTTTTGTAGGCATTGGGACCAAAGAGATCCATATGAAGTAGCTCGAGCGGTCTTCTCGTGGTCATGATATTCTTCACGGCATAGCTTCCTCCAATCTGTTTTCCTTCTTGGCAAGCGCCTGCAAAGTCTATCCTTGTCAAATATGACATCTTTAACACCAAGGATATGATCACCTTTAATAAGCTTATCAAGATTTCGCATGCCCACATGACCTAACCTTCTATGCCACAACCAGCCTTTAGAAGATTTAGCAATTAAGCAACTTCTAGGTTGAGCCTTTTTTAGTGAAGTCAATAATGTATAGATCACCTCTACATATGCCGGTAAAGACCATTTTATGATTATCTCTTCGAAACACTTGGCAATCTACTTTAGTAAATAGGACACTGAAACCAAAGTCAGCTAGTCTAGATACAGAAAGCAGATTGTAGCCAAGAGATTCAACGAGCATAACATTTTGTATGGAGCTATCATGTGATATGGCCACCTTACCAAAGCCAACCACCTTACCCTTTGAGTTATCACCAAAAGTGACATACTTTCGAGGGCCGTCGTTTTCAGCAAGCTCACAAAACATATCCTTATCTCCGGTCATGTGATCGGTACATCCACTATCAAGGACCCATTCCTTTCCTCCTGCCATGTAGCCGCGAAGATTATCCATAAGACCAAAGTGTCTCATTGCATCATCAAGATCATAGTCACTATCATCATCCTCATCATAGTATCCATGTTCAACATCGTTATGTGACAGATCAATTCCTAGAGAGAGTGATTCATTAGATAAATGATCATGACAATAATCATCTTTATGAAATCTAATGGCTTCGAAGATGATATTGCTAATGATTCCAACATCTCCTTTGGCATGCATAATGTCACGAAGCTCAAACAGACAATCATCAAACTTAGGATCACTAGTACTCATTTTATTCAAGGCAATTGACTTATGAAGAATCTCATCTAGATTTTGCAAGGAATAGTTTGGAAATCTTTCCTCAAGAAATCTCTATATAGTATAAGCACAATCAAGAGTAGGCAAGTGACCAATCAAATTTCTAGGCAATCCTCTAATGATAAGATTGATAGTTCTAAGATTGCGAATCATGTCAAGATCCTCATTGGGAGTGGGATGCAAAGGATCAACAAGGCGAGGATAAGGGTTGGTAATGTACTTGCTCAAATGATATTCATTGAAAATCTCAAGCATCTCATTTTTCCACTCATGAAAATACTCTCCATCAAGTATAGGCACTCTATGTCTGAGACTCTCCAACGTAGACTCATCCACCTTCCTCCAATGGTGATTGAACCAAAGCAATGGAGACCAATGCTCTGATACCAATTGAAAGGATCGAGAAGAGGTGTCTAGAGGGGGTGAATAGATTCTCAACCAAGAAAAGTAGCAATTTTTTAAGTTCTTCAAGTTGAGGTGGAGTTTAAGCACAAGTTTAAACATTCACAATACATATCAAGCAAGCATGACAAGAGTATATGAGCAGCAGAAAGTAAAGCATGCAAATTGCAAGAATGTAAAGGGATGGGATTGTAGTGTGCAAACACAATTGGAGACACGGAGATTTTTGGCGTGGTTCCGATAGGTGGTGCTATCGTACATCCATGTTGGTGGAGACTTTAAACCATGAAGGGTAAGGGCTGCGCGAGTCCACGAAGGGCTCCACCCATGAAGGGTCCACGAAGAAGCAACCTTGTCTATCCCACCATGGCCATCGCCCACGAAGGACTTGCCTCACTAGGGTACATCTTCACGAAGTAGGCGATCTCCTTGCCCGTACAAACTCCTTGGTTCAACTCCACAATCTTGACGGAGGCTCCCAAGTGACACCTAACCAATCTAGGAGACACCACTCTCCAAAAGGTAATAGATGGTGTGTTGATGATGAACTCCTTGCTCTTGTGCTTCAAATGATAGTCTCCCCAACACTCAACTCTCTCTCATAGGATTGGATTTGGTGGAAAGATGTTTTGAGTGGAAAGAAACTTGGGGAAGGCTATAGATTAAGATTTATGTGGTTGGAATGGAATATCTTGACCTCAACACACGCGTAGGTGGTTCTCTCTCAGAAAATGAATGCTGGAAGTGTAGGCATTTTCTGATGGCTTTCTCCATGAATGAAAAGAGCATGGAGGGGTATATATAGCCTCCACACAAAATCTAACCGTTACACACTATTTACCAAACTCGGTGAGACCAAATCAAAAAACTCGATCAGACCGATTTAGTTCATAATGTGACCGTTAGGCATTTCGGTGGGATCGATATGATCAACTCGGTAGGACAGATGTGCTAGGGTTAGGGTAGAACCTCATCTTGGTTTGACCGATTACACAAACTCGGTGGGACCGATTTTGGTAATAAGCGAAACAGAGAGTTGGTCAGGCAAACTCGGTGGGACCGATTGCATATCTCGGTGAGACCGAAATTATTGCAATAGGCAACAAAGAGTTTGCAAGCCCATCTCGGTGAGACCGAGATCCCATCGGCGGGACCGAATTGATTAGGGTTTCTAGCAATGGCTATGTCAAGTGAACTCGGTGGCGCCGGATAGATCAAATCGGTGGGTCTGAGTTTGACTTTTGGTATGGGACATATGTGGATATGAGAAAGTGGTTGATGGATTGGAGCATATCACTAAGCACTTTGAGCAAGAAAGCCATTAAGCAACACCTCATCCCCTTTTAATAGTATTGGCTTTCCTATGGACTCAATGTGATCTTGGATCACTGAAATAAAATGTAGAATCCTGAGCTTTGAGCTTGAGCCAATCCTTTGTCCTTAGCATCTTGAAGGGGTTCCACATCAACTTGTCCATGCCACTCCACTGCTGGACTTATCTGAAATATACTAGATAAAAGTATTAGTCCAACAAGAGATATGTTGACATTAATTACCAAAATCACCTAGGGAGCACTTGTGCTTTCACGTGGCTTCTTCCTTGTGGGTCTGCCGTGGGTTTTATCGTTGATGGTCCCATTAGTAATAAGTCGGATGTCAGTTTTCACCGGTCAACGCTGCTGGCATGTAGGCCCAGAGAAATACTGATGTGGCTACTTACATGTGGGTCCGGACGGTGTTGATGTGGCTGCTTACAAGTGGGTCCGGATGGTGCTGACGTGTCTACTTACAAGTGGGGACACGACTATGGTGACGGTTTAAATTTCCATCACAGATAACCCACAAGTATAGGGGGGCGCAATAGTTTTCGAGGGTAGAGTATTCAACCCAAATTTATTGATTCGACACAAGGGGAGCCAAAAAATATTCTCAAGTATTAGCAGTTGAGTTGTCAATTCAACCACACCTGGATAACTTAGTATCTACAACAAAGTATTTAGTAGCAAAGTAGTATGGAAGTAACGGTAACAGTGGCAAAAGTAACAATAGCAGTTTTGTAGTAATTGTAATAGCAGCAATGGTAAAGTAAATAAGCAAAGAGCAATATGTGAAAAGCTCATAGGCATTGGATCAGTGATGGATAATTATGTCGGATACGATTCCTCATGTAATAGTTATAACATAGGGTGACACAGAACTAGCTCCAGTTCATCTATGTAATGTAGTCTTGTATTCCGAATATAGTCGTACGTGCTTATGGAAAACAACTTGCATGACATCTTTTGTCCAACCCTCCCGTGGCAGCAGGGTCCTAATGAAAACTAAAGGATATTAAGGCCTCCTTTTAATAGAGTACCGGACCAAAGCATTAACACTTAGTGAATACATGAACTCCTCAAACTACGGTCATCACCGAGAAGTATCCTGATTATTGTCACTTCGGGGTTGTCAGATCGTAACACATAATAGGTGATTATAGACTTGCAAGATAGAATCAAGAACTCAAATATATTCATGAAAACATAATAGGTTCAGATCTGAAATCATGGCACTCGGGCCCTAGTGACAAGCATTAAGCATAGCAAAGTCATAGCAACATCAATCTCAGAACATAGTGGATACTAGGTATCAAACCCTAACAAAACTAACTTGATTGCATGGTAAATCTCATCCAATCCATCACTGTCCAGCAAGCCTTCGATGGAATTACTCACGCACGGCAGTGAGCATCATGAAATTGGTGATGGAGGATGGTTGATGATGACGACGGTGATGAATCCCCCTCTCTGGAGCCCCGAACGGACTCCAGATCAGCCCTCCTGAGAGAGATTAGGGCTTGGCGGCTGCTCCGTATCGTATAATGCAACGAAACTTTCTCTCTGATGATTTTCTCCGCAAAAGTTAATATATAGAGTTGGAGTTGACGTCGGTGGAGGTTCAGGGGTGATGAGCACATGGGTACATCATACATGACATTTCAGAAAAGTGCACAATTTAGTTGGAAAGAATTACTAAGCCGAATCAAACAAATAAGTGACCAGGTGAATGCTAACTTAAATTTACCTTGTAACCTTGATGACACAACTATGATTTCATCTCCATTATTGTTGGTTGAACTTAGGTATAACATGGAAGCAATCCAACAACCAATGATCTCTTGAAGCAACCACTTTGGAGGAACAAGGTTGGAGAAAACAAGTCCCAAATGAAGCTGATGCTGTCAGTTTTTACCTCTGAAGTTTTGGTGTGCCACACTCATATGATGGAGAGACGGGGCCATAGGGGTACATCAACAGAAGCTAAATCAAATTATCTTTCCAATGCAAAAAACCTCACATTATTTGGAGTTGTGAGTCAAAAGTTCTAGTCATTCTCGTGGAAGGTGTCCAGGCTGTCAAGACTTCACAAATTTCCGAGGAGCTCTCCAACAACTCCCAAAGTTGACTGCTTATTCACCCAAGAAAGCCATGCAAACCCGTTTACTTTTGAAACCATTTTCACACCTAGCTAAGGGGGGTTGTCCCTGCTATAAAACCCCATCTCCTCCATCCTCTAGGCAATTTTTTGTCAAACCATTTCAGCTACAAGCTTATGCAGCAAGACTGCTAGAGATCCGAGAGATCTTACTACCTTTGCTCTTGTCAGTTCATTCGGATTCGCGAGAAGGAGCCTCTGGTTCCCCCTAGTTCGTGATCTACGGTTCCGGCCGTTTTGTATGGATTAGTCCCGGTTTGTGGTTCTGCGATTGTTCGGACAGCGGGTTGGGGTTCTTGTAGCTTCGGTCAGCCATCCCCAAGATACGGGTTGCATCCAACCTTGGCAGGTATAAAGCTAGTTATCCCGGCTGCTTGCAGCTAGTTATCCCTTTCGATTTGATCCTACGACGTGAAGATCGGGCCACCCTCGGGGTGAACTCGTTCATCGGGTTCCCACCTATCATCTGGTATCGGAGTCTTCGTTGACACGGTAGGATATGTTATCCAAGTTTATCTTGCTATCATCCCTTTAGATCGAGTGTTTTTCATGCTATATTTTCTGTCCTAGAAGTCCAAAGCCCCACCAAAAATAAATCCAAGCCTTGTTGGTGCTGAGATCTTGTTGTTGCATACCTTGCATGTTCTTCATCTTTTCGATCTGCACCAAGTTCATCTTCATAGTTGTTTTCAGATTTGGTTGTTGTGCTTTGGAAAAAGAGAAAAAAAAGAGTGGAAAAAGTCAAGAGAGAAAAAGAAAGTCTTGTGTAAGATCCAAAAGTTTCAGCTTGATGGAAAAAAAATCAGAAGCTTGTGTGCGGTGTTTTTCAATCTTGGTGCAAAGGTGCAGCAGATCCATCCACATATTTTTCTTGGTTTGCATCAACTTGATTTCAGCGCAAGCCCCTTTTTGTTTACCCCACCGAGCTCCACCAAAAACCGAAGCTAGTTCTTTGATCCCTGTCTTTCAATCGCTTTAACACATCCGAGAGAAGCATAATCTGATGTGAACTCATAAGAACTTTGGTGAGTAAGAGGTGAGGTTGTGTGATTCCATAAAATTATCCTATTCCACTTTAACCCTACTAACATGGCAGGATCTACACCAAGTGTGTGTCGAAAGAATCATGGAGAAGGAAATTGTTTGGCCACTCGAGCTGATGTGAAGCAACTCAAGAACAATATACTCTGAGCCATGGAGAGGATGCTTCACGAGTGTCCTCCAACATGTGGTGATGGGGTTCGACATCGACAATACCCTGTTGCTCATGAAGTGCGACAAAGAATACATGCTCAAGAGTATGATGTTGCTGCTCGTGGACGTGTCACTAGTACTCATGAAGTGCAACAAAGACGACATGCTCGAGGGCTTGACGTTGCTACTTGTGGGCGTGTCACTGCTCCTCAAGAAGTGCAGCAAGGAGGACATGCTCGAGGGCATGGTGTTTCTTCTCATGGGCGTGACAATGCTGCTCCTGAAGTGCAACAAGGATGTCATGCTCGAGGGAGAATTTGTGGCACCCATCATCACAACAACAACCCACCGCAAAGCATGTCTATGGTTGATGGAGTGGCTCCGTTGATTCATAGCCCATGTTCAACTAAGAGACTCACTCCTAATGTTGGCATATCGATCACCACTATTGTCCCAACATCCAAGAAACATGTGCCTCTAATTTCATGTGAGGAAGAGAGTCCACAGTCCAAAATCCCACAACTTGAGTGATAAGAAAAGCAAGCTGAGTGACTCCACCAAAAGTGAGGAAGAGTGTCCACTTTCAAAAATCTCACCACTTGAGAATGAAAAGAAAAATGAGTTGAGTGACTCCACCAAATGTGAGGAAGAGTGTCCACTTTCCACAATTCCATATATTGAGAGTGATAAAGAAAGTGAGGTGAGTGAGTCCACAAAATGTGAAATTGAGATCATTCCACACCTTATTAGAGAGATGAGTGAACCACAACATAATATACCACATTATCCAAGAGAGAGGATTAGTGAGTTGTGTGAGTCCACCAAACGTGAGCTTGAGGTGTTTCCCGATAATATGAAAGAGATGAGTGATCCACCATATGAAAAGAGAGAGGATTATTCAATTACTAACCTTTCACAAAATTATTTTTCTTTACAATATGTGCAGATGCAAAAGTCATACCTATCAGCTCTCTTGAAACGATGGGAGGACGAGATTCAGGAACAATTGTGGTGCACGTGGAACACCACTACACAAGGCGCATGTGTGCAGATTGATTTTCAGAAAGGCATTCAAGTACTCAATGAGGTAAAACAAAAAGGATGTTCCATTTTTATGAAGCCACAGGTATGCAGGTATGAGTTTTTGAAGCAATGGCGTGATAAGATTAGAGAAAAATTGTTTAGTACATTATCCATCCAGCAATATGGTTTTGATAATCTTGAAGAGGCTATAAAAGATACAATAAAACTTAATGTTGCACATGATTATTCATCATTTTCTTTTCCTTGTTATTTTGTATTGTCCTTGTGCTATAATTTTGCATACCAAATAAAGTTGAGGACAACTTTTCTCCTAGAGAGGGAGGCTGATAAGAACATGATGATGATGGTTTACAAATTTGTGATCCATGGAAATATTTGCTGGAAGGAACTCCTAAGTCGAACAAAACATCATGTTTGCATTGTCCATAAGATAGCAAAGCTGAAAACTAAAATACTCTATATCATGAAACCTTTGCATTATGATTTGGTATTGCCCTGTTTTCTTTTGTGTTATGACCAAGTAGAGTCGAGGACAACTCCTTTTCAAGAAAGGGGGGATGATGAGGACATCTCGGTCATTGAAACAAGACCAATTGTCCCTGGACAAACTCCAAGTTGTGACAAACAAGTACATGATCAAATGCAACACAATTCAAAGGTGAAAGCTACAAATGAGGATTGCATCATTCTTTACATGGATATTATCCACTTCCCTTCTACTTATCTTTTGCAGATCAAAGAGAGTCGAGGACGACTCTTCATCAAGGGAGGGAGGATGATGAGCACATGGGTACATCATACATGACATTTCAGAAAAGTGCACAATTTAGTTGGAAAGAATTACTAAGCCGAATCAAACAAATAAGTGACCAGGTGAACGCTAACTTAAATTTACCTTGTAACCTTGATGACACAACTATGCTTTCATCTCCATTATTGTTGGATGAACTTAGGTATAACATGGAAGCAATCCAACAACCAATGAGCTCTTGAAGCAACCGCTTTGGAGGAACAAGTTTGGAGAAAACAAGTCTCAAATGAAGCTGATGCTGTCAGTTTTTACCTCTGAAGTTTTGGTGTGCCACACTCATATGATGGAAATAATGGGCCATAGGGGTACATCAATAGAAGCTAAATCAAATTATCTTTTCAATGCAAAAAACCTCACATTATTTGGAGTTGTGAGTCAAAAGTTCTAGTCATTCTCGTGGAAGGTGTCTAGGCTGTCAAGACTTCGCAAATTTCCGAGGAGCTCTCCAACAACTCCCAAAGTTGACTGCTTATTCACCCAAGAAAGCCATGCAAACCTGTTTACTTTTGAAACCATTTTCACACCTAGCTAAGGGGGGTTGTCCCTGCTATAAAACCCATCTCCTCCATCCTCTAGGCAATTTTTTGTCAAACCATTTCAGCTACAAGCTTATGCAGCAAGACTGCTAGAGATCCGAGAGATCTTACTACCTTTGCTCTTGTCAGTTCATTCGGATTCGCGAGAAGGAGCCTCTGGTTCCCCCTAGTTCGTGCTCTACGGTTCCGGCCATTTTGTGTGGATTAGTCCCGGTTTGTGGTTCTGCGATTGTTCGGACAGCGAGTTGGCGTTCTTGTAGCTTCGGTCAGCCATCCCCAACGTACGAGTTGCATCCAACCTTGGCAGGTATAAAGCTAGTTATCTCGGCTGCTTGCAGCTAGTTATCCCTTCGGATTTGATCCTACGACGTGAAGATTGGGCCACCCTCGGAGTGAACTCGTTCATCGGGTTCCCACCTATCAAGGGGGCCCACGAGGCAGGGGGCGCACCCTAGAGGGGGCGCCCCCACCCTCGTGGACAGGGTGTGGGCCCCTAGTGCTGATTCTTTCGCCAGTATTTTTTATTAATTCTGAAAAGTTGCTCCGTGGATTTTCAGGTCATTCCGAGAACTTTTATTTCTACACAAAAATAACACCATGACAGTTCTGCTGAAAACAACGTCAGTCCGGGTTAGTTCCATTCAAATCATGCAAGTTAGAGTCCAAAACAAGGGCAAAAGTGTTTGGAAAAGTAGATACGACGAAGACGTATCAACTCCCCCAAGCTTAAACCTTTTCTTGTCCTCAAGCAATTCAGTTGATAAACTGAAAGTGTTAAAGAAAAACTTTTACAAACTCTGTTTGCTCTTGTTGTTGTAAATATGTAAAGCCAACATTCAAGTTTTCAGCAAAGATTATGAACTAACCATATTCACAATAACACTTAGGTCTCATGTTTACTCATATCAATGGCATAATCAACTAGCGAGCAATAATAATAAATCTCGGATGACAACACTTTCTCAAAACAATTATAATATGATATAACAAGATGGTATCTCTCTAGCCCTTTCTGAGACCGCAAAACATAAATGCAGATCACCTTTAAAGATCATGGACTGACTAAACATTGTAATTCATGTCAAAAGAGATCCAGTCATAGTCATACCCAATATAAACTAATAGTAATGCATGCAAATGACAGCGGTGCTCTCCAGCGAGTGCTTTTTAATAAGAGGGTGATGACTCAACATAAAAGTAAATAGATAGGCCCTTCATAGAGGGAAGCAGGGATTTGTAGAGGTGCTAGAGCTCGATTTTGAAATAGAGATAAATAACATTTTGAGCGGTATACTTTCACTGTCAACATAACAACTGAGAGATCTCGATATCTTCCATGCTACAAACATTATAGGCGGTTCCCAAACAGAATGGTAAAGTTTTTACTCCCCCATCACCAACAAGCATCAATCCATGGCTTGCCCGAAACAATGGGTGCCTCCAACTAACAAAAATCCTGGGGGAGTTTTCTTTAATTATTTTGATTTGATTTGAGCATGGGACTGGGCATCCCGGTGACCAACCATTTTCTCATGAGTGTGGAGCGGAGTCCACTCTTCTTGAGAATAACCCACCTAACATGGAAGATACAGACAACCCTAGTTGATACATGAGCTGTTCGAGGATACAAAGCAGAATTTCATTTGAAGGTTTGAAGTTTGGCACATACAAACTTACTTGGAACGGCAGGTAGATACCGCATATAGGAAGGTATGGTGGACTCATATGGAATAACTTTGGGGTTTATGGAGTTTGGATGCACAAGCAGTATTCCCTCTTAGTACAGGTGAAGGCTAGAAGAGACTGGGAAGCGACCAACTAGAGAGCGACAATAGCCATGAACATGCATTAAAATTAATCAACACCGAGTGTAAGCATGAGTAGGATATAATCCACCATGAACATAAATATCGTGAAGGCTATGTTGATTTTGTTTCAACTACATGCGTGAACATGTGCCAAGTCAAGTCACTCGAATCATTCAAAGGAGGATACCACCCTATCATACCACATCACAACCATTTTAATAGCATGTTGGCACGCAAGGTAAACTATTATAAGCTCCTAGCTAATTAAGCATGGCATAAGCAACTATAATCTCTAATTGTCATTGCAAACATGTTTATTCATAATAGGTTGAATCGGGAATGATGAACTAATCATATTTACAAAAACAAGAGAGGTCGAGTTCATACCAGCTTCTCTCATCTTAATCAGTCCATCATATATCGTCATTATTGCCTTTCACTTGCATGACCGAATGGTGTGGAAAATAATAATAGTGCACATGCATTGGATTAAGCTGGAATCTGCAAGCATTCAATTCAAAGGCAAAGACAAGGTAATATGGGCTCTTGGTTAAATCAGCAATAAAGCATATAAGAGCCACTTAACATTTTCATTATGGTCTTCTCTTGTCGACCCCCAAAGAAAAGAAAAGAAATAAAACTATTTACACGGGAAAGCTCCCAACAAGCAAAAGAAGAACGAGAAATCTTTTTGGGTTTTCTTTTAGTTACTACTACAACAAGCATGGAAAGTAAGCTAACTAATTTTTTTGGTTTTTCTTAAGGTTGTTCAAACATACAAGAAGAAAGCTAGAAAAAGAAAATAAACTAGCATGGATAGTACAATGAAAGAGTATGAGCAACGACAACTAGAATGAGTGTGTGAACATGAATGTAATGTCGGTGAGAAATACGTAATCCCCCAAGCTTAGGCTTTTGGCCTAAGTTGGTCTATGCCCATGGATGGCCTGGCGGATATCCGAAGTTGCTACTGGGGTCGTACTGAGATGTGTCATCTGACTGCCACTGGCTGGCGATCTCCTCCGGATCCCACTGATAACAGGATGGTCGATAAGGGTCAAGTGGTGGTTCCGACTCAGCCTCTGGAGCTAATGTCTGGCCCGGTACGCATAAATGGCCTCTGGCAAGATGAGGTAAGTGCCTGCAGTTAAGTCAAATAAAGAGGGTGCATGCAGGATAATAGTCTCACTGTGTTTTTTATGAAATCTCAAATTATACTTAAGCATATTCTCATCATTTTTAACAATAAAATCATGTTCTACCATGCTCTTATAATCTAGAAAAGTAGGGGGCATCAGTTTTTCCTCTTTCTCAAAATGCCTAATAGGTATCCTGAAGTGTTTAGCAAGGCGTGAAGCATAGATACCTCCAAACATGGGGCCCTTTGTACGGTTCAGACTTAATTGTTTAGCAATAATAGCGCCCATACTAATAGAGTTATCACGAAATAAAGCATGGAAAAAATAATAATATCAGGAACACTAAGGTTTCCACAGTTTCCACGACCAATTAAGCATCTACTAGCAAATATTGCAACGTAACATAGAACAGGAAAGTGTATGCTAGTAATTCTTGCATCGGAAACCTTTCTCGTTTCCCCTACAGTAGTCGTGTCAATAAATCCATCCACATCTTTACGATGTGGTTCCTCTAAGCTGCCCTCGAAGGGTATCTTGCAAACCGCAAAAAATTCATATAGTGACATCTCCCTAGCCACATCATATAAATGAAACTCTATTGAGGGAGGTGATTTATTAGGGTGAAAGTAAAAAATTTGCACGAAAGTATTGGTGAGTAAGAGATACTGATCGAGCTGGTCGTGGAGGAAGTCAGTGAGGCCCGCATTATCAGCCAAATAATAAAAATCATCATGAATACTGGCTGCTCTCAAGAAATCATCACAAGGCCATTCACACGGCCGAACTTCCACGATGCGAGGGACATTATACTTGGGCTTCTTATTCTCCTTACTTTGTTTTTCCTTCGAGCTAGAAGAGACCCTCAAAAATCTCTTCATCATCTTCTGAAAATTTCTGAAATTTTTAGTAACTCAAAATAAACGTGAACCAAATTCAATAAAACTGATAGCAACTACTCCTACAAGTGCCTAGAGGCTATATCATGCATTAGAATTAATTGGGACTATATAAATTTGACATGCAAGCTCAAGAACAGGGTCACCTAGGCAGTAAAATTTTGCAATGAATAAAGCACTACAACAAAAACTAATTGGACCATTGGAGGAGTCACATAACAGGGTCACCTAGGCAGTAAAATTTTGCAATGAATAAAGCACTAGAACAAAAACTAATTGGACCATTGGAGGAGTGACATAGCAAGGAACAATCCCCCAAAGCAGTTTTTGTGAATGGAGCTTTGAGCAAGGAGATCGAAAATGGCAGCAAAATGAGCTAGAACTCGTGCTTGAGCTGGATATTGATTTTTTTGGGAGGAATAAGAAGTGTGTGGGTGCAGGAATAAGTGGAGGGGGCCACCATGGGCCCACGAGGCAGGGGGCGCGCCTAGGGGGGTAGGGCGCGCCCTGACCCTCGTGGCCAGGTGCCAGCTCCCCCTGTTGTGTTCTCAGTGCCAGATATTCTCAAATATTCCAGAAAAAATCATATTAAATTTGCAGGGCATTTGGAGAACTTTTATATTCGGGGTATTTTTTATTGCATGGATAATTCAGAAAACAAACAGAAAACACTATTTTTGCTTTTCTTGACCAAAGAACAGTAGGGCAATAGCCCTACTGTGTGTTATTTTTCATTAATAAAGGAGAAACAAATATAATGTCTTACAATGGTTGTTGGGGAGACAACCAGAGATGAAAGGATTACAAAATAAAGGGAAAAGATAAGAAAAGGTAATTCTAAATTATTGAAATTAAATGTTGTCAATCCAGGATGACATGCCATCTTTCAGAGACAGTTTGGCTCTCATCATGGTAATCTTGAAAGATCTGATAAAATCATACTTGCATTCATTAATTGAGCAAGGTATCCCCTCAAATATCATCCCATTTCTCTTGTTCCAAATGCTCCAGCAACCCACTATCATAATTTCCATAAAATGTTTGATTTTGTATATGTGGTTGGCATCCATGATCATACTGTGAATATCCAAGTCTGAATTCCATTCAAATCCAATATCCCACCAAAAACCTTGACTAAATGGACAAGTGAAGAGGAAGTGCATTCTATCTTTCATGTCTTCTGCATTACATAACACACATGCAGTGGAATCAAGATGCATGCTCTTTCTAGTTAATAGGTCACATGTGTTTATCCTGTCATTAAGCATAAGCCAGCAGAAAAATTTATGTTTAGGAAGGCAGCATGATTTCCATATCCACTTAAAAGTATCAACAACATCTTCACCCTTCATAAGAAATTGATATATCATCTTGGTCATGCTTTTATTGTTGCTCCAATTGAAATTCCAAATGTCATGATCCTCGTTGTGCCTGATGGCATTTAATTCACCAGAGAGTTGGTGAAATTGCTGATGCGCTTGAATGGATAGGGGAAATTGAAATAAACTATACATATTATCCATATCCTTGGCATCTTTAATAGATATATTTTCCTTATAAGTGAAAGAGTGTAGTTCAGGAAACTTTAGTTTCATAATATCACCATTCCATTTATCCTCCCAAAGCATATTGGTATCACCAGATTTAATATCACAAGTTGTCATATCTCTGAAGTAATCATACATTTTCATGCAATCTCTCCACCAAAAAGAGCCTTTGTTTCTGTTAAAATGAGGGGCTTCATTATTCTGATAATGGGCCTCCCAAATTAAATTAACCCAAGGTACATCCATCTTGTTGTAAAATTTGTGAAGATGCTTAATAAGTAGAGCTTTGTTTTGTTCTCTCAAATTTAGAACTCCAAGACCCCCTTGATTTTTTGGTTTACATATCATCTGCCGGCTTGCCAAACATTTGCCTCCTTTATTGATATCCTTTCCATACCATAAGAAATTTCTGCTTGATTTATCAACATGATCTAGGATGGCAATATGCACTTTGAGAGAGCACATAGCAAATATTGGCATTGAAGCAACAACTGAATTGATATAGGTAAGTCTGCCAGAATAATTCATGAATCTAGCAGCCCCAGATAATCTTTTGTCAATTCTAGATATGACATGAATGAGATCCTGTACTGATGGTTTTGTGGTGCCGATGGGTAGACCTAGATAGGTGAAGGGTAGGCTCTCAACCTTGCATCCGAATAATGTGGCAAGTCTGGTAACCTCTTGATGATTTACATTGATGGGGATCATGGAGGATTTACTGAAATTAATAAAAAGACCCGTGGACAGACTGAAAAGATTCAGAAGGTATTTGAGGTGGATTATCTGATCTTCATTAGCAGGCATAATCAATAGAGTATCGTTAGCATACTGTATGATTGGGTAATCTTGACCATATGCATGATTTATAGGAAGAGATAATTCTCCATTTGACCAGACAGCATTAATAACTGTTTGAAGAAGATCTTTTTGATTTATTTATTCTAAATAATAGAAAGTAAAAAGAGGGTACAGAAGGTTGTGCCTTCTAACTTCATCCATCTCATGATCATCAAAAGGAATCCACTAACAAGGTTGATCAAGTCTTGTTAACAAACTCATTCCGAATAACATGGAACCGGAGAAATTTCGAATAACACTAGGTTACCTCAACGGGGATATGAACATCCCCAATAATAAGAATATCATATTTCTTCTTGACAGTAGAAAGAGGAAATTCAAAACCTCCAATAATAATCGATAGAATTTTTCCAATAGAATTGATGCTATGAACTTGAGGTTGTTTCCTCGGAAGTGTACTGTATGCTCATTACCATTAACATGAAAAGTGTCATTGTCCTTGTTGCAATCAATAACAGCCCCTGCAGTATTAAAAAAGGGTCTACCAAGGATAATGGACATACTATCGTCCTCGAGAATATCGAGAATAACAAAGTCCGTTAAGATAGTAATGTTTGCAACCACAACAGGCACATCCTCACAAATACCGACATGTATAGCAGTTGATTTATCGGCCATTTGCAAAGATATTTTAGTAGGTGTAAACTTATTCAATTCAAGTCTACGATATAAAGAAAGAGGCTTAACACTAACACCGGCTCCAAGATCACATAAAGCAGTTTTAACACAATTTCTTTTAATGGAGCATGGTATAGTTGGTACTCCTGGATCTCCAAGTTTCTTTGGTATTCCACCTTTAAAAGTATAATTAGCAAGCATGGTGGAAATTTCAGCTTCTGGTATCTTTCTTTTATTTGTAATAATATCCTTCATGTACTTAGCATACGGATTTACTTTAAGCATATCAGTTAAATGCATACGCAAAAAGATAGGTCTAATCATTTCAGCAAATCACTCAAAATCCTCACCATCCTTTTTCTTGGATGGCTTAGGAGGAAAAGGCATGGGTTTCTGAACCCATGGTTCTCTTTCTTTACCGTGCTTCCTAGCAACAAAGTCTCTCTTATCATAACGTTGATTCTTTGATTATGGGTTATCAAGATCAACGACAGGTTCAATCTCTACATCATTATTATTGCTAGGTTGAGCATCAACATGAACATTATCATTAACATTATCACTAGGTTCATGTTCATCACCAGATTGTGTTTCAGTATCAGAAATAGAAATATCATTGGGATTCTCAAGTGTGTCTACAACAGGTTCACTAGAAGCATGCAAAGTCCTATCATTTTTCTTTTTCTTCTTTTTAGAAGGACTAGGTGCATCTACATTATTTCTCTGAGAATCTTGCTCAATTCTCTTAGGGTGGCCTTCAGGATACAAAGGTTCCTGAGTCATTTTACCCGTTCTAGTAGCCACTCTAACAGCAAAGTCATGTCTATTATTTAATTCATCGAGCAAATCACTTTGAGCTTTAAGTACTTGTTCTACTTGAGTGTTGACCATACAAGCATGTTTACTAGTGAGTTTAAGTTCACCCTTAACTCTAGACATATAATCACTCAAGTGTCCAATCATATAAGCATTTTGTTTCAATTGTCTACCAACATAAGTATTGAAGTTTTCTTGTCTAGCCATAAAGTCATCAAATTCATCCAAACATTGGCTAGCAAACTTAGTAGACGGGATTTCAACTTTATCATATCTATAGAGAGAATTTACCTTTACTACCTGTGTCGGGTTACCAAGACCATGTGTTTCTTCAATAGGTGGTATATTAAGACCATGTATTTCTTCAACAGGAGGTAAATTCTTAACATCTTCAACTTTGATACCTTTTTCTTTCATAGATTTCTCTGCCTCTTGCATATCTTTAGGACTGAGAAATAAAATTCCCCTTTTCTTTGGAGTTGGTTTAGGAGTTGGCTCAGGAGTTGGCTCAGGAAGTGTCCAATTATTTTCATTAGTCAACATATTATTCAATAGTAATTCAGCTTGATCGACTGTTCTTTCCTTGAAAACACAACCAACACAACTATCCAAGTGGTCCTTGGAAGCATCAGTTAGTCCACTATAAAAGATATCAAGTATTTCATTTTTCTTAAGAGGATGATCAGGCAAAACATTAAGTAATCGGAGAAGCCTCCCCCAGCTTGTGGGAGACTCTCTTCTTCAATTTGCACAAAATTATATATTTCCCTTAAAGCAGCTTGTTTCTTATGAGCAGGGAGATATTTAGCAGAGAAGTAATAAATCATATCCTGGGGACTATGCACACAACCAGGATATAAAGAATTAAACCAAGCCTTAGCATCACCCTTTAATGAGAATGGAAATATCTTAAGGATATAATAGTAGCGAGCTTTCTCATCATTAGTGAACAGGGTGGCTATATGATTTAACTTAGTAAGATGTGCCCCAACAGTTTCAGATTCATAGCCATAAAAAGGATCAGATTCAACCAAAGTAATTATCTCAGGGTCGATAGAGAAATCATAATCCTTATCAGTAACAAAGATAGGTGAAGTAGCAAAAGCAGGGTCATATTTCATTCTAGCATTTAGAGATTTCTGTTTCAGCTTAGCTAGTAACTTCTTAAGATCAGATCTATCATTGCAAGCAAGAAAATCTCTAGCAGTTTCTTCATCCATAACATAACCCTCAGGAACAACGGGCAATTCATATTTAGGGGGGGGACCTTCATCATCACTATCATCAATAATATCAGTTTCAAGAATTTCATTCTCTCTAGCCCTAGAAAGTTGTTCATCAAGAAATTCACCTAATGGCACAGTAGTATCAGGCATAGAAGTAGTTTCATAAGGAGAATCTAGTGCAAAGCTAGATGGCAGTTCCTTACCCCCCCTCGTAGTTGAGGGATAAATCTTAGTTCTTTCGTCTTTCAAGTTCCTCATAGTGATTAGCAGATATAAATCCCAAGTGACTCAAAGAATAGAGTTATGCTCCCCGGCAACGGCGCCAGAAAATAGTCTTGATAACCCACAAGTATAGGGGGTCGCAACATTTTTCGAGGGTAGAGTATTCAACCCAAATTTATTGATTGGACACAAGGAGAGCCAAAGAATATTCTCAAGTATTAGCAGTTGAGTTGTCAATTCAACCACACCTGGATAACTTAGTATCTGCAGCAAAGTATTTAGTAGCAAAGTAGTATGGAAGTAACGGTAAGAGTGGCAAAAGTAACAGTAGCAGTTTTGTAGTAATTGTAACAACAACAACGGTAAAGTAAATAAGCAAAGAGCAATATGTGAAAAGCTCGTAGGCATTGGATGAGTGATGGATAATTATCTCAGATGCAATTCCTCATGTAATAGTTATAACATAGGGTGACACAGAACTAGCTCTAGTTCATCAATGTAATGTAGGCATGTATTCCGAATATAGTCATACGTGCTTATGGAAAAGAACTTGCATGACATCTTTTGTCCTACCCTCCTATGGCAGCGGGGTCCTAATGGAAACTAAGGGATATTAAGGCCTCCTTTTAATAGAGTACCGGGCCAAAGCATTAACACTTAGTGAATACATGAACTACTCAAACTACGACCATCACTGAGAAGTATCCCGATTATTGTCACTTCGGGGTTGTTGGATCATAACACATAATAGGTGACTATAGAATTTCAAGATAGGATCAAGAACTCAAATATATTCATGAAAACATAATAGGTTCAGATCTGAAATCATGGCACTCGGGCCCTAGTGACAAGCATTAAGCATAGCAAAGTCATAGCAACATCAGTCTCAGAACATAGTGGATACTAGGTATCAAACCCTAACAAAACTAACTTAATTGCATGTTAAATCTCATCCAACCAATCACTGTCTAGCAAGCCTACAATGGAATTACTCACGCACGGCGGTGAGCATCATGAAATTGGTGATGGAGGATGGTTGATGATGATGACGGCGACGAATCCCCCTCTCCGGAGCCCCGATTGGACTCCAGATCAGCCCTCCCGAGAGAGATTAGGGCTTGGCGGTGGCTCCATATCATAAAACGCGATGAAACTTTCTCTCTGATTTTTTTCTCCGCGAAAGTGAATATATAGAGTTGGAGTTGATGTCGGTGGAGGTCCGGGGGCCCCACGAGGCAGGGGGTGCGCCCTAGGGGGGGGGCACCCTCGTGGACAGGGTGTGGGCCCCCTGGTGCTGATTCTTTCACCAGTATATTTTATTAATTCTGAAAAGTTGCTCCGTGGATTTTTAGGTCATTCTGAGAACTTTTATTTCTGCACAAAAATAACACCATGGCACTTCTGCTGAAAACATCATTAGTCCGGGTTAGTTCCATTCAAATCATGCAAGTTAGAGTCCATATCAAGGGCATAAGTGTTTGGAAAAGTAGATACGACGGAGACATATCAATCACCAGTACTGTCACAGGTTCTAGATAGCGTCAAATTGTGCACGGTTTGGTTTTGTAGGCTAATTTGAATTTGAGTTAGAGAAATTTTGAAATTTAACATTGTCATCATAACTTTTATTATAATAATAATGAAACTTGACATTTGTCACACCATTGATCCACATATTAAAATGAGCATCCAGATGGCATATTATCAAGCATGAGAAATAATACATGGGAGAAGGCATCATGACGAATAGTAGTGCACCATCAATGATTGATGGGTTGTGACACAGTCTCCTGTGAAGACTGAGATGACTTCTTTGGAGATAACTAAGAACCCCTGCCATTTCTTGTTGCTTTTTTTTCAAAGCCTTTGATTTTTCTCTCCTGGTCCATCTTGATAACTTCTATTTCTAGTTGTTGTTTCCTTTTGAGCTCTTCGATTTCCTGCATCTATGCATTGCATTAGGTAGGGCATTCAGATTTTCTACAAATGTGTCATTTGCTAGTTTTGTGTCTGTCGCCTGTGCTATAATCTTCGCTTCTGACTAACGGATGCATTATTCAGAGGATGAATTATGTGATGAGACACCAAAGCTTGAAAGTAACGTGCCAGAGTAGCTCTTTTCCTTGATAATCTGCACGTCAGGTACTTGTGGCAAAACTTCTTGTAAACGTGCCCTCTTTGTGGTCTGCATCATTATTGAAAGCGTTGTTCGTGCGCTTTTAGTACATTACACCATGATGGCTCACACAATAATACTTTTGAAGCCAAAACATTATAAATTACTTGCGGGTGCTTCTTCTGCAATCTATCTCATACTGGAATCATTCTCGATGGTGTGAGAGTGCTACTTGTCAGCTGCGTTGGGATTTCCCCAAAGAGGAGGGGATGATGCAGTACAATAGAGACAAGTATTTCCCCCAGTTATGAAACCAAGGTTATCAATCTAGTAGGAGAATTATGCAACAACTCATTAGCATCACCTGCACACAAAATAACAAATCCTCACACCCAACGCGAACAAGGGGTTGTCAATCTCTTGGCGGTTATTTGCAAGATTAAATTGTATTGTGATAGATAGATAGATCGAACAAAAATAACAAAATAAAATAAATAAAGTCAAATTGTAGAAAGGTAATTTTAGGATTTTTAATATATGGTAAAGGTAGACCTGGGGGCCATAGTTTTCACTAGAGGCTTCTCTCTTGAAAATAGCATATGGTGGATAAACAAATTACTGTTGGGCAATTGATAGAAAAGCAAATAATTATGACGATATCCAAGGCAATGATCATGTATATAGGCATCACGTCCAAGACAAGTAGACCGACTCCTGCATGCATCTACCACTATTACTCCACACATCGACCACTATCCAAGTTCATAAAGAATGGAGTAACGCCTTAAGCAAGATGACATGATGTAGACAAAGTAAACTAACGCATGAATAAACTCCATCTTTTTATCCTTAATATCAATGATACAATACATGCCATGTCCCCTACTGTCACTGGGATTGAGCACCACAAGATCGAACCCATTACAAAGCACCTCTCCCATTGCAAGATAAATCAATCTAGTTGGCAAAACCAAATCAATAGGTCAGAGAGAAATATGAAGTTATAAGAATCATGCATAAAAGAGTTCAGAGAAAATTCAAATAATATTCATGGATAATCTGATCATAAACTCACAATTCATCGGATCCCAACAAACACACCGCGAAAAGTGATTACATCGGGTAGAACTCCGAGAACATTGAGGAGAACACTGTATTGAAGATCAAATAGAGAGAAAAAGCTATCTAGCTACTAATTATGGACCCATAGGTCTGTGGTAAACTACTCACACATCATCGAAAGGGCAGTAAGGCTGATGTAGAGCCCCTCTGTGATCGAATCCCCCTCCGACAGAGTGCCGAAAAAGGCCTCCAAATGGGATCTCTCTAGAAAAGGAACTTGTTGCGGCGGAAAAAGTATGTCATGGACTCCTCTGTTGGTTTCCCGATTTTAGAGAATTTATAGAGGCAGAGTTATGTCAAATGGAGAGGCAGAGCGCGTCCTGGTGCCTCATTGTCAGGACCCCGACTCAATGCCACATCGATCTAGCATGTAACACCTCATATCACCTTGCGGCCTCACGCACGGTATTCCCACGGGTGTCGCCTTACCTTTGCCTGGGACCGTTTGCGCCTTTTGGCACACGTATATGACAGTGTCGCTAGCATCCATATGATAAGGAGTCCGGGCTGACATGGCTAGTCGTAAACCCAAAGTGGCACAGACTTACAGGGACAGGCATCCATGACCCAGCATCGAACGTGTCGGTCATCAGCGAGTGAATCCAGGCTGTAGCACTGGGCTAGCAGGACTCCGGTGAACCGGGCTGTAGCGGGCTAACAGGACTCTGGTATTCATCGCGTGACATTTCCCCGAAGGGACAGACACAGGAATGAAGAAGGACACATGCCGGCCAGCCTAAGTGTTCCGGAGCAGTAGCAAGCTACCATGGCTCGGTGGAAACACTAGGAGACATTTCCCGGTAAGAGAGGCTACTAAGGATAAACAACTAGATGGTCAGATCCCACACATACCAAGCATTTCAATCATACACACAATATGCTCGATATGTGCAAATACAACATGGCATCACAACATGACTCTACAACACAAGTAAATATTCAATAGGCTCCGAGGAGCGAGATATTACAAACAGGGGTCTCATGACCCAACACTCAGAGCATACAAGTCAAAGCACAAGCGGAAGCTATCATGTCTGGGTACAGACATCTATAAATGAAAAAAAGCTGAGAAGCCTGACTATCTACCAGATCCTGCCGAGGGCACAAGATCGTAGCTGAGGTATCAAGCTAAACGTCGAAGTCCAAGCGGAAATACTAGTGAGACTGAAGTCTCTCTGCAAAACATAAAATAGGCAAACGTGAGTACAAATGTACCCAGCAAGACTTACATCAGATCTATCTACACATGCATCATTATCAACAAAGGGGATGGTGGAGTTTGACTGCAGCAAGCCAGCTTTGACTCGGTGGCTATCCTAAACTACGACTGCAATGTAACTCTTTTGAGGTGGCGCACACGAGTCCACATATTCACCATATCAATACACCACTATGGATCCGCTCCCGTCTCCCTACGAGAACGCCATCCATAGCACTCACGCTTATCTTGCGTATTTTAAAGTATCCACTTTCACTTGTCTATGAACTGATATAAGCAACCCAGAAGTCCTTTTCCGCGGACACGGCTATTCGAATAGATCATATTAACCCTGCAGGGGTGTACTTCTTCACACACGCTCTCACCACTTACCGCCGTTTACACGACATGTACTCGGCAACCTTCAAGCGGAAGCCCAACGTGGGTGTCGGCCACGGCCTGCCTAAACACTCAAGTCTCTAGTCCAGGTTTATCGCCTATTCGGGTTCCATCCATGAGGAGATCCGGCCGGAGTTTCGCTCACAGCCCCAAACGATGTGAACAGGGTTCCGTGACACCAAACGGGCGCCCGGTTTACCCGGCCACGTGCCTACCGCATCACAGCCCACCCCTACGGTCAGCACTGTCCACGGCCTCCAGCATACTACAAACACCAGAAACTACTTGCAACTCCTGGACAGAGGACAAGGGTGATTAAGAAGCCGAGAGGGTCCATTGGTTTCGGGCCCAATGCGTGGTAGTAGCTGAATCATGGATCACAAACACAGAACTCAGTTCCTGAGGACGGCTGCAATGAGACAACCCACCATGTACTCCTACATGGCCTCTCACCGCTACCTTTACCAAATCGTGTTCACACACTTAGCTCACACACAGTAGGACATGTTCACACGCCTCTGATTCATCCCCGATGAATCAGACCTGACTCAACTCTAAGCAGTAGCAGGCATGACAAACAAGCATGAATGAGTAGGCACAACAGGGCTCAAACAACTCCTACTCATGCTAGTGGGTTTCATCTATTTACTATGGCAATGACAGGTCATGCAGAGGTTAAAGGGGTTCAGCTACCGCAGCAAGTAACGATATGTCGTTGTTGTCCTAATGCAGTAAAAGAGAGCAGGAGCGAGAGAGTAGGATTGTATCGGAATGAACAACGGGGTTTTGCTTGCCTGGCACTTCTGAAGATAACATTGAGTCTTCATCAGTGTCAACGATCACATCATCGGTATCACGTCTATCGAGAGGGGACAAATACCGGCAACACTGAAAGGAACATAATCAATGCAATGCACAATATGATGCATGCTCATGACATGGCAATATGAATGTGTTTTGAGCTAATGCAACTAGCAACAGATTAAATGAAGTTGGTTTGAATATAAAATTCAAATTCAAACTCCATATGTGATTATTTAAATGCCCTTTACTTCATTTGTCCTAAACAGTAGTGATAAGTTGTTCTAACATGCATGAAAATGGTACAGATGGATTCCTTGAATTTTTCTGATAATTTTTCATATATAATTTATTTAATTTGGAGTTACGGTTGAATTTCTATGATTTTTAGAAGTTTTAGGCATTTTCTGGAATTAATAAATCATTTAAGGATTATTTAAATTCCAGAAACATTTACTGC
>NC_041385.1:406703401-406760146 GCF_002162155.2 Triticum dicoccoides | reverse complement strand
GGGGAAAACGTCGGGGGTGGTGTTCCGGGGCTCTTCTGGTCGCGTGACATGACGAGGAGGTCGAGGGAGGACCGGCGGAGCTTCCTGGGGCGTCGGCGAGGCTAGGGGTGGCCGGTGGCCATGGGTACGGCGACGGTGACGGCGAGCTCCGCTCGGTGGTGTGCGCGGGAGGGAAGCAGCGGAGGGAACGGGGTCCAGGGGAAGAGAGGGGAGGTGCAGGGGGCGAGGGGGAGTGCGTGGCGCCCTCGGGTGCCTCCAGCGGCGAGCAGGTAAGCAGGAGGTGGCCGGAGCGTGCGCGCGCGCGTCGGGCACACGCCCTCCTGCCTACTGGCAGGAGGTTGAAGACGGTGGCGACCGGGGTGGGCTGGGCCGCACAGTGCTGGACCAGCACAGGAGCTGGGCCGGCTCTGGTGGGCTGCACGGGTAAGGCCAGGTATGTCCTTCTCCCTCTTATTTTTGTTCTGTTTTTTTTCTATTTCTGCAATTTGTTTTTGATTTGTTTTAAATATCAAATCATTTTATAAAATCCTGGAAATAAATATGGGTGTTTTCTGAATTATTCCAGTGACACTTATCAATTTCCAACATTTATTTGAGCATTTAAATTATTTATAGTATTTAAATGCCCAAAGTCAAATACAATATGGTTTAATTCAGTGACCAAATATGTCCTGCAAAAATATAAACCATTTTTGGTAGATGCTTCCACCTCAAACCAGAAATGTTGAACATTTTTAGAGGACATTTTGAGTTCAATGAAAAAGGTTTTATTTTGACCCTAGTTGAATTCATTTGGTGCTAGGGCTTAGTCAATCCCCATTTCAACTTTCTGTAAAAGTAAACATGATGCACACATGAAGCTAGGCTAGAGCAATGCCAGAAGCTAGGGATGTGACAACACACCCCCACTAAACAAGAATCTCGTCTCGAGATTCAAGCGTAGGGTAAGGTGAAAGGTAAACACAACTAGTATAATCTTCACGATCCAGGTTGCACTTCATAGAAACGTTGATTCGAACACCATCTTTGTCTTGTCGTCTTGCTCTGAGAACTCCAGCTAATCATGACAAGAAGAGGGAAAGAAAACTCTAGAAGGATCGGTCTTCTCGAAGATCGAACAACTCACGGAATGAGACATAGGACCATCTCTCGGGTTGAGACACGAGTTACCCATCAAGAGGGGGGGGGGAAAGAAACGGATGACGAAGGTTCACTAGGTAGACAACAATTCCACACCTAAGAAGGTGGTAAACGATTGTCAACATAGCGAGGAGTTGAGTTGCCATGATACCACGACGAAACATCCTGGAGGAGGGGGATTCATAGATTATTATCTTAAGTGGCAAAAAGAATTACTTTTGATTCAGAAATCATTGAAACTCTTCATGCCAGCACAAGGCAATTCACAACGATCGTTTGGAGGGGGTCTGTAGAATGGCATACTCGGACTTGGATGATGTGGATTACCTTGTTGAAGACAACGTAATGGACGAATTTGCTTATCACCGGAGGTGGAAGAGACATTGGTGGTGCAAGCTGGGAACAAAATGCAAATGCTGGGAACGATTCTGGTAACTGGGGAAGAACCCAACAATAGAGAGTGAATTCACTGTTGGAGTGATTATAGCATAACCGAGGAAATCTGGGGCAATCCCAGCTAGTGCCGATGATAAGACGTAGCGCTTGTGCGTGCTCTCAAGAACTTGAGCATTTCCATAATCATTAAGGTTTTACCAACATCCGTGTCAAGGGTCCGGTAACACAACCTACTACCATGATGAATGGTGATGGAGGATGCAGATGCAAAGGAAGATAACACCTTCTCAGGTTTCACCCTTGGCGAGGCCAAGGAAACAAAATCTGGATGATCGACCGAGAGACATTTAGCACTCCGCTTCTAATGTTCTCCTTGACGTGCTAGTGTATCCCATTCATAGATATGGTTTGATAACTAGAACATCAAGTAAAAGGTCGGACATCGGGAACACAATAATCATAAGGCACAACTAGGAAGTAAATCCTACGAAGTCCTTATGGGAAGGTGGCCAACTGCTTCAATCAAGATACCACAATAATAGGTCCTTCGGCTGGGTGGTGCTGGCCACGACATCCACTTTACCGGTTATCAAGGGACCAATATTATAGTTCTTGGGAAATGTTCCAAACCATCATATCTGCCTGAGATTCAGATCTGGTTGGTGTCAGGATATTCCAGACTCATCGAGTCTAGGAATAAAATGAAAGTTTGCAACACAAATCGACGAGATGACGTTGCGGGATTCTCGGGAGATGAACTACGATAGCAAGCTCCAAAACATGAGCTGGTTCTGCTACAAACATGTGAACACGCTGTCCCAGACAAACATGACCACGTGGTAGTCTTATAATAAAACACTACCGAGTTCAGGTGGGGGAACCATCATTAATGACATCGAAGTCTCCACGCGTGGAAGTCCAAAGAGTTCACCTTGGACAGACTCCTTTATCTTTGAACAACTCAATCAGTGGCTTGGTGTGCTAGGATATACATATAGAATGGAGGTTGCAAATCTCCAGACCACAGAATACTTCGCACGTATGCATGACTGACTTGGGATGATTCCAGAGGAAGCAAAACTAACTTTCTCAAATTCACGGCGGCAACTTGCATCAGATGCACATGAATTAAAGGAAGTCACTACCTTCATCCAAACATATGCTTCATGAGCTAGCATGAACAAATGCTTTCAAAAGTTTCCAACACTAGCTTAATGTTCAACAACATCATGGAGGAGATAAGGATGTTGTCAATGGTCTCAATAACAACTCATCTAGGTTTCCTTTTAAAAGGAATTCCATAGTTAAGTGAACACGGTGATAGCATTGGTCAGGCCAAAGATGTAATGGTGTATGCTCGAGGGATCAACCACGAACAAGACAACATCACGAGCATCATTGGTATTGATTTGATTTGACGATAGCCCACACTCAAATCAAAGGATTGATAAGGCAATAGGTCCAGCAACTGATCACAGGGACCAACCGATGAAGATATCATCTTTCTTCAACACACACTACACAAGAATATCCCTTTGGAACGAACTAAGTCAGGCAAGCTTTTACCTTCCAACTCTCCAAGTTGTTGTCTAGCTTAACCAACTAGCTCAGGGATATCCATCACAGATTCTTGGAGAAAGGGTGGTTTACAATAAACCAACTTGATCACGAGCTCAACATAGCGGTCAGGTGACAACCTGGTAGTACTTCCGAGAAGATCTTCGGAAAATCACGAACCACCGATATGTTACTAAGCTCGAGAACAATCTCGCTTTTGAGGGCAAGACGATATGATCAAATGAGTGAGGACTTGACAAGGTCCTAACTCATCAATCGAAGGGTGCACCGAAATAAGGACTAGGTAGCACGATCAGTCTTAGAAGGATGATTCAAAAACCAACATACTAAGAATGAAATTATTATCCTTTAACTACCAAGCAACGAGGTTGCTGGGAGTATTGATCTCACACATCACAACTCATTTGTCGGTATTCCGGTTGCATCAACACGAGGGCCGAGGAATGACTAATGATGGTGAGAAGTATCACTGTACCAAGAGTTCATAGGATGGTGTGCAATTCCTATAACAATCTCGATATAGAATAAGGTAATACTCCAAGGTAGAACAGAACCAAAAGCTGGATTAGCAATTAGATCTGCGGAGCACAACTTCTTTGACCCAATCCTGGATATGGAAGAGGTACTGGAGTTTGTTTCTCCAAGTCATTCAGGATAGAATGGCTTGACGGACCACAAGAGTAATAGGCATCGATAAACGAACGCACGCATACTCTTGACTATCAATTGATAGACGAGGGTCAGAATGCAACTACGGAGAACAACTCAAAGGAACATATAATTTTCTGAGTTGTGGATGCATAGATTAGTATGTCGAACCAAGTTCAACATATTTCTTCCGGATAACCCATGCAGAAAGGTAGAACTGGCAGAGTCACGATTTATGAATGGAGAACTCCTCAAGAGTACTCTAATTGTGATCTTTTGATCCAATAAACATCTGCCATAAGCGGTTCATAGTATTTGGAAGAAGGAAATACCACGGACCTCGAGGACTATCGCAAAGGTTACTAATATCCTGAAGGAACTAGCAAACACTATCAACATGAAGTAAGTAGAGTGAATCTCGGGTTCAAAGCCCAAGGAATAGAATACCTACTACTAAGTGGCATCACGGGATGCTTTCGAGAATAAAAGCTAGAATCATCACACTGGGGATCACAAAATATTGCTAGATTACTAGGTGACTCCCTAAACACCTAGGGCCATAATAGTATCTCCAACATATATGTCAAGGTAACGGAGTACCTCAACTCACTGATTAGTGTGGTTAATCTGGCCCATGGGAACATTGAAACAGGAAGAAAGGATTTGCAATTGCATCAGACTACTTAGAAACCTGGGATGACTCGGACAGCATAACGGCTGTAAATGCTCAGAAAAGATTTGAGACATTCACAAAAATGGTGGCATAACCACTCAGAAGCACCATATCAAGGTCTCGAGATCAATAATTAACATACAGAAGTAGTAGGAACTGAAACGAGGCTTAAGTCCAACAATCTTATAAGTCTACGGATTAGTAACACGTGATCCTGATGGAAAGAAGAGATAGCCTAGTTCTTAATCCCCGCAGGAAAGATAAGATGACTCAGATCAGAAGGCATAAGGTATAAGGAGTAAAAAGAGCCTTACGTTCCATCCCACAATCAATTCCCTTATATAACTAAAGAATTTCTAGACTCAACTTCGACCAGTTTGGCTTGGTAATCCTACAGGCAGTCAAGCTCTGATACCAACGCTGTCAGGACCCCGACTCAATGCCACATCGATCTAGCATGTAACACCTCATATCACCTTGCGGCCTCACGCACGGTATTCCCACGGGTGTCGCCTTACCTTTGCCTGGGACCGTTTGCGCCTTTTGGCACACGTATATGACAGTGTCGCTAGCATCCATATGATAAGGAGTCCGGGCTGACATGGCTAGTCGTAAACCCAAAGTGGCACAGACTTACAGGGACAGGCATCCATGACCCAGCATCGAACGTGTCGGTCATCAGCGAGTGAATCCAGGCTGTAGCACTGGGCTAGCAGGACTCCGGTGAACCGGGCTGTAGCGGGCTAACAGGACTCTGGTATTCATCGCGTGACATTTCCCCGAAGGGACAGACACAGGAACGAAGAAGGACACATGCCGGCCAGCCTAAGTGTTCCGGAGCAGTAGCAAGCTACCATGGCTCGGTGGAAACACTAGGAGACATTTCCCGGTAAGAGAGGCTACTAAGGATAAACAACTAGATGGTCAGATCCCACACATACCAAGCATTTCAATCATACACACAATATGCTCGATATGTGCAAATACAACATGGCATCACAACATGACTCTACAACACAAGTAAATATTCAATAGGCTCCGAGGAGCGAGATATTACAAACAGGGGTCTCACGACCCAACACTCAGAGCATACAAGTCAAAGCACAAGCGGAAGCTATCATGTCTGGGTACAGACATCTATAAATGAAAAAAAGCTGAGAAGCCTGACTATCTACCAGATCCTGCCGAGGGCACAAGATCGTAGCTGAGGTATCAAGCTAAACGTCGAAGTCCAAGCGGAAATACTAGTGAGACTGAAGTCTCTCTGCAAAACATAAAATAGGCAAACGTGAGTACAAATGTACCCAGCAAGACTTACATCAGATCTATCTACACATGCATCATTATCAACAAAGGGGATGGTGGAGTTTGACTGCAGCAAGCCAGCTTTGACTCGGTGGCTATCCTAAACTACGACTGCAATGTAACTCTTTTGAGGTGGCGCACACGAGTCCACATATTCACCATATCAATACACCACTATGGATCCGCTCCCGTCTCCCTACGAGAACGCCATCCATAGCACTCACGCTTATCTTGCGTATTTTAAAGTATCCACTTTCACTTGTCTATGAACTGATATAAGCAACCCAGAAGTCCTTTTCCGCGGACACGGCTATTCGAATAGATCATATTAACCCTGCAGGGGTGTACTTCTTCACACACGCTCTCACCACTTACCGCCGTTTACACGACATGTACTCGGCAACCTTCAAGCGGAAGCCCAACGTGGGTGTCGACCACGGCCTGCCTAAACACTCAAGTCTCTAGTCCAGGTTTATCGCCTATTCGGGTTCCATCCATGAGGAGATCCGGCCGGAGTTTCGCTCACAGCCCCAAACGATGTGAACAGGGTTCCGTGACACCAAACGGGCGCCCGGTTTACCCGGCCACGTGCCTACCGCATCACAGCCCACCCCTACGGTCAGCGCTGCGCACGGCCTCCAGCATACTACAAACACCAGAAACTACTTGCAACTCCTGGACAGAGGACAAGGGTGATTAAGAAGCCGAGAGGGTCCATTGGTTTCGGGCCCAATGCATGGTAGTAGCTGAATCATGGATCACAAACACAGAACTCAGTTCCTGAGGACGGCTGCAATGAGACAACCCACCATGTACTCCTACATGGCCTCTCACCGCTACCTTTACCAAATCGTGTTCACACACTTAGCTCACACACAGTAGGACATGTTCACACGCCTCTGATTCATCCCCGATGAATCAGACCTGACTCAACTCTAAGCAGTAGCAGGCATGACAAACAAGCATGAATGAGTAGGCACAACAGGGCTCAAACAACTCCTACTCATGCTAGTGGGTTTCATCTATTTACTGTGGCAATGACAGGTCATGCAGAGGTTAAAGGGGTTCAGCTACCGCAGCAAGTAACGATATGTCGTTGTTGTCCTAATGCAGTAAAAGAGAGCAGGAGCGAGAGAGTAGGATTGTATCGGAATGAACAAGGGGGTTTTGCTTGCCTGGCACTTCTGAAGATAACATTGAGTCTTCATCAGTGTCAACGATCACATCATCGGTATCACGTCTATCGAGAGGGGACAAATACCGGCAACACTGAAAGGAACATAATCAATGCAATGCACAATATGATGCATGCTCATGACATGGCAATATGAATGTGTTTTGAGCTAATGCAACTAGCAACAGATTAAATGAAGTTGGTTTGAATATAAAATTCAAATTCAAACTCCATATGTGATTATTTAAATGCCCTTTACTTCATTTGTCCTAAACAGTAGTGATAAGTTGTTCTAACATGCATGAAAATGGTACAGATGGATTCCTTGAATTTTTCTGATAATTTTTCATATATAATTTATTTAATTTGGAGTTACGGTTGAATTTCTATGATTTTTAGAAGTTTTAGGCATTTTCTGGAATTAATAAATCATTTAAGGATTATTTAAATTCCAGAAACATTTACTGCATCAGCAGTGCGTCACCGTGACGTCAGCAAGTCAACAGGGGTCGGCCAGGGTCAAACCTGACGTGTGGGGTCCACACGTCCGTGTCTCAGTCAACTAACCAGGTTAGTTAGCCCTAACTAACTTAGTTAGCCGGGCGGGGCCCGCATGTCAGTGGCCTATCTAATTAGCTAGGTTAATTAACGCTAACTAATCTAACCCTAATCAACTAGGCGCCTGGGCCCACACGTCAGGGGGGTCAAACCCCGGGTCAACTCGCCGGAGTTGACCCGCGGCTCGTCGCCGGCGACGCCAGCAACGGCGGAGGGCGTCGGAAATGCTCCTTCGGCGACCAAATCGGTGACTGAGGGGCTCTACGCGTAGCTGGGAGTCGCCCGCATCCATCTGTGCAAACGGCAGGGGCTGGGGTGGCTCGAGCTCACCGGAACGGGGCCCGCGGCGGCGACCGGAGTTCGGGCCAGCACGGGCACGGGGCTACGCTTGGCGAGCGAGCGAGCTGAGAGGCTGGGCGGGCTCCTGGGAGATCCACGAGCTCGAGGTCGTGCTCGGACGCGAGTTCGGTGACCTGCAACGACGGCGGCGACATCGCCGGCGGAGCCGAGCTCGCGGCTCCGGTGGAATCGAGGCTACAGGGCGCAATCGAAGGGGGAAAGAGGGAGGGGAGGCGTAGGAGCTCACAGCGGTGCCGTAGGGATGGTTGGCCGGCTCGGGGGCGCGCCGGAGTGGCCGAATCGACGGAGAAGCTCCTCGGCGGCCGGCGAGGGGAAAACGTCGGGGGTGGCGTTCTGGGGCTCTTCTGGTCGCGTGACACGACGAGGAGGTCGAGGGAGGACCGGCGGAGCTTCCTGGGGCGTCGGCGAGGCTAGGGGTGGCCGGTGGCCATGGGTACGGCGACGGTGACGGCGAGCTCCGCTCGGTGGTGTGCGCGGGAGGGAAGCAGAGGAGGGAACGGGGTCCAGGGGAAGAGAGGGGAGGTGCAGGGGGCGAGGGGGAGTGCGTGGCGCCCTCGGGTGCCTCCAGCGGCGAGCAGGTAAGCAGGAGGTGGCCGGAGCGTGCGCGCGTGCGTCGGGCACACGCCCTCCTGCCTACTGGCAGGAGGTTGAAGACGGTGGCGACCGGGGTGGGCTGGGCCGCACAGTGCTGGACCAGCACAGGAGCTGGGCCGGCTCTGGTGGGCTGCACGGGTAAGGCCAGGTATGTCCTTCTCCCTCTTATTTTTGTTCTGTTTTATTTTTTTTTCTATTTCTGCAATTTGTTTTTGATTTGTTTTAAATATCAAATCATTTTATAAAATCCTGGAAATAAATATGGGTGTTTTCTGAATTATTCCAGTGACACTTATCAATTTCCAACATTTATTTGAGCATTTAAATTATTTATAGTATTTAAATGCCCAAAGTCAAATACAATATGGTTTAATTCAGTGACCAAATATGTCCTGCAAAAATATAAACCATTTTTGGTAGATGCTTCCACCTCAAACCAGAAATGTTGAACATTTTTAGAGGACATTTTGAGTTCAATGAAAAAGGTTTTATTTTGACCCTAGTTGAATTCATTTGGTGCTAGGGCTTAGTCAATCCCCATTTCAACATTCTGTAAAAGTAAACATGATGCACACATGAAGCTAGGCTAGAGCAATGCCAGAAGCTAGGGATGTGACACTCATGGGCCACTACTCCATCTTCTCGTCCCCTCCCGAAGCTTCGAGGGTCTCTTATGTCCGGAAAAAAATCTCCAAAAAGTCTCATGGCATTTGGACTTTGTTTGGTACTAATATTTTGAAAAACCAAAAATAGGCAAAAAAAAACAGCAACTGGCACTGGGCACTAAGTAAATAGGTTAGTCCCAAAAAATGATATATAATTGCCTGTAAGTGTATATAAAACATCCAAGATTGATACTATAATAGCATGGAATAGTAAAAAATTATAGATACATTGGAGACGTATCAAGCATCCCCAAGCTTAATTCCTGCTCGTCCTCGAGTAGGTAAATGATAAAAACAGAATTTTTTATGTGGAATGCTACCTATCATATTCATCATATACTCTTTTCTTTTGTGGCATGGACATTTGAACTTGAATGATTCAAAGCAATAGTCTATAGTTTGACATGAAGACATAAATACTCAAGCATACTAACAAGCAACCATGTCTTTCAAAATATCAACGCTAAAGAAAGTTATCCCTAGCCCATTATGCTCAATCATCGATCCATTCATGAAACATCCTCAATATTAGCTACACCCAATGCAAAAGTTTGATAATAGTGCTCTCTAGTTGGTGCTTTGTAAGATAAGATGTAGACTCAAAATAAAAATAGAAATTGCATAAAAGTAAATAGTTAGGCTCTTCGGGAAGCAAAGATTTGTAAAGGCGCCAGGGGTCAAGGCTTTAATTAGAGCGATAAAATTATTTTGAGAGGCATGCTTTTCCTGTCAACGAAAACGGCCAAGAATTCCCAATATCTTCCATCCTAGACACATTATAGGTGGTTCCCAAATAGAAAATAAAGTTTATTTCCTTTCCACCTCCCAAATAGAAAATAAAGTTTATTTCCTTTCCACCATTCTTTCACAATCCATGGCTAGCCGTATCCGCAGGTGCCTTCCATACCAACACTTTCAAAGGATTTACTATTATCATCATATTATATTTATTTTTTATTTCGGGACTGGGCATCCCTATTACCTGCCACAATCTTCTGCAATGACAAGTGAATAAACACTCATTGTGAGAATAACATACCTAGCATGGAACATATTGGCCACCCCCTGCCGCTTCATGAGCGATAAGTGCACACAAAACGGAAAATTATTTTGAAAAATTAGAGTTGGCACATGCAAATTTATTTGGAACGATATGGAAACACCGCATATAGGTAGGTATGGTGGACTCATTTGGCACAACTTCGGGTTTAAGGAGTTTAAATGCACAAGCAGAATTCCTGCTTAGTACAAATGAAGGCTAGCAAATAGATTGAGAAGCGGCCAACCAAAAAGCGAAAGCTATCATAAACATGCATTGAACATAACTAACACTGAATAATGCACCATAAGTAGGATACAATATTTTTGCATAACTATTGACTTTACGTGCATGCTGCTACGTCTTGAGCTTGCGTTGGTTTTCCCTTGAAGAGGAAAGGGTGATGCAACAAAGTAGCGTAAGTATTTCCCATAGTTTTGAGAACCAAGGTATCAATCCAGTAGGAGATGACACACAAGTCACCGAATACCTGCACAAACAATCAAGAACTTGCAACCAACGCGATAAAGGGGTTGTCAATCCCTTCACGGTCACTCGCAAAAGTGAAATCTGGTAGAGATAATAAAGTAAATATTTTTGGTATTTTTAGTTTATAGAATGGAAAGTAGGGATTGCAAAATAGTAGATCAGAAACTAGCAAGATATAAACGAGATTCAATAATATGGAAAAGAGGCTCGAGGGCCATAGGTTTCACTAGTGGCTTCTCTCGAGATAGCATGTATTATGGTGGGTGAACAAATTACTGCCGAGCAATTGATAGAAAAGCGCATAATTATGATGACATCTAAGGCAGTGATCATGAACATAGGCATCACGTCCGTGTCAAGTAGACCGACTCCTGCCTACATCTACTACAATTACTCCACACATTGACCGCTATCCAGCATGAATCTAGAGTATTAAGTTCAGAAAGAATGGAGTAACTCATTAAGCAAGATGACATGATGTAGAGGAATAAACTCAAGCAATATGATGAAAACCCCATCTTGTTATCCTCGGTGACAACAATACAATACGTGCCTTGCTGCCCCTGCTATCACTTGGAAAGGACACCACAAGATTGAACCCAAAGCTAAGCACTTCTCCCATGGCAAGAAAGATCAATCTAGTAGGCCAAACTAAACCGATAATTCGAAGAGACTTGTGAAGATATCAAATCATGCATATAAGAATTCAGAGAAGAACCAAATAATATTCATAGATAATCTTGATCATAAATCCACAATTCATTGGATCTCGGCAAACACACCACAAAAGAATATTACATCGAATAGATCTCCAAGAACATCGAGGAGAACTTTGTATTGGAATCAAAGAGAGAGAAGAAGCCATCTAGCTAATAACTATGGAACCAAAGGTCTATGGTAAACTACTCATGCTTAATCGGAGAGGTAATGGTGTTGATGTAGAAGCCCTCTGTGATCGAATCCCCCCTTCGGTAGATCGCCGGAAAAGGCCCAAGATGGGATCTCATGGGTACAGAAGGTTGTGGCGGTGGAAAAGTGGTTTCGTGGCTCCCCTTGATGTTTTTAGGGTATAAGAGTATATATAGGCGAAAGAACTAGGTCGGTGGAGCTACAAGGGGCCCATGAGGGTGGGGGCGTGCCCTCCTGCCTCGTGGCCTCCTTGTTACGTCTCCGACTTCATCTCTAAGTCTTCTCGTTTGCTTTCGGTCCAAGAAAGATCATCACGAATGTCGGTGTACTAGAGTAGGGGTACCCTAGTATCCCGAACTTGTGCACGGGCAGTCGCAGCACCCCGCGGCAAGGCTTGCCGGTTGACCGCCAAGGTCCTTTGTGGTTCCTTTGGAGCCATTCAAGAACAAAGTATTCAAGCCAAGGAGACAAGGCCCCAGCAAGAGGAGCTTGCCGGGAAGGCCAACCAAGGCATCTCAAGGAACTTGCCGCGACGCGCCACGCGTCCCGGCAAGGCCCGGTGAGCGACAAGCTTCCGGACGCAACAAGACAACGACCGTGGTAAGGCGCTTGCCGCGGCAAGCTACCACTCTGTACCCACGCTCCAGCGCATCCACCAACGTGTCGCCCTGAGGCCTTTCCAGGCACGCGTGGCAAGAGGCTGTGCAGCCAGCGGTGCGCGGTGACAAGCGACGCTGACAAGATTGCCATCGTGACGAGCGGTGGCGTCCCTGATGGTCCCTTTTTGCACTATTTGGGCGACGTAGATGGGCATTTAATGCCTTTGTCCCCTGCCGTCAGGGTTAGGTATGATACACTGTACAGGTAGTTGTACCAACCGCAATTCCTTTTCCATTTTTACCCTTGTCTACGTTGCCACCTGTCGGTGACCCCTTTAGCATATAAAAGGAGGCCCATGCGCAACGTAGAAAGGGGTTCGAAGGCAGAAAAACACTCACGCTCGGTCTCGTTAGCAGCTAGTGCGTACTGTAGCTCTCAGCCCTCCCGAGCAAGAACTTAATACACTCAGACATGCAGCAGTAGGAGTGTTATCTCTCCGGAGAGCTTCGAAGCTGGGTAAACTGCTCGTGTGCCTCGCCTCGATCTGCTCTTCGTGCGATCTCCGCCCCCCGCTGAACCGAAAGGGGCTCGGTCGGCCGGTCCCATAGGTGTTCGTGGATCAGCTTCCCCGACATCTTTGGCGCGCCAGGTAGGGGGCGTCGAGGTTGTGTGAACCTGATCCGGCGTTCACACGAGCTAGATCTTCATCTTATTCATCGACATGCCACCGATGAAGAAGGCTTTGGCGGCAGCTGTTCCGTCCACGTCAACCCCACCACCACCGGAGCAAACGGGTGGTGGAGTAGACGCCGGCGGAAGAACGGACATCGACGAGGGAGCTCAAGGTGCTGCCAGGTCCAAGGACAAGGCTGCGCAGACCTCGGCGTCCGTACATGCACCGCGCCCATCTCAGGAGGCGCAGGACCGACAGCGTCATGGTATTCACAGTGCCATACGTTTGTTGGACCAAGATCGAGCTGGTGGATCTCGGGGTGCTCAAGACCAGCATGCATGCCAACATGCTGGCACGAGCGAGACACGGTCGCCTGGACGGGATACTGCTCCTTCTAACATAGTTAGAAGTCCGAGCGTATCCCGCTCCTCGCACCGTTCACCACTGCCGCCCACCACTCCTGCAGAAGCTTTGGCGCGAGCTCAACTGCTCCTGGATTACCCTCCAACAGCAGACAAGATCGACGGATGGAGGGCCACCACAGAGTCTCATCGGCTTCGCCAACGGCGACACTCCGCGGCAGCCGAGTACATCGCTGCCGCGGTAGGACTGCCAGGCACGAGCCGATGGCGACGAAACCGGTGGGAGTGCAACCACCATGCACTCTCCACCCCGAAGGCCAAGATCGCCGACTCGCCGGATCCACCTCGACAGCGACTCCACCGCATCATCAGATCCACGAGCTCGTCGCGATCAGCGCCAAGTTCTTCACGAACGACAGCAGGAAGACGCTCGTACTCGCATCGAGCGCCAAAGAGAAGCACGACATCAATCGGACCAGCGCGCTGGGCCCTCTGTCGACATGCATGCACCAGGGGAACCAGGCGACTTGTCGTACGCGGTAGGTTGCCCTGCGTTCACTCGTGAGCTGCGGCAAGTCCAGTGGCCCAGCAAGAAAAATTTCAAGCCAGACGTACCAGAGAAGTACGACGGCAAGTCACATTCGTCGGAGTTCCTCAGCATCTACACCATCGCGGTGCAAGCTGCCGGGGGGCGGGACGACAAGATCCTGGCCAACTACTTCCCGCTGGTGCTCAAGCCCAATGTCAGATCCTGGCTCATGCACTTGCCGGACAACTCCATATCCTCCTAGGCAGACCTATGCCATCAGTTTGTCGGCGCCTTTACAGGTGGCCGCAAGCCTCATGGCCAAGAGAGCGACCTTCATCTGCTCGCCCAGAAGGAAGGAGAGCCCCTGCGCAAGTACATTCAGAGATTCAGCCGCGTACAGCACAACATCCCAAATGTCCACCCTGCCGCGGTAATCAGCGCGTTCCATCAGAACATGCAAAACCGCAGGATGCGGGAGGAGATGGCGATGTGCAAGATCAGAGACGTCAGTGAGCTATATGCCCTGGCCGACAAGTGTGCACGTGCTGAGGAAGGGAGGAAACTCCCCGGAGAGAATACAGAAGCAGGAGGATCTGATAGTGAGGAGGCTGCCCCGGCAAAGAGAAACCGGCGGCGGAACAACAGGAAAAAGAAAGGCAAAGATGTGCTAGTCGTTGAGCAGTCCGGCAACGGAGGTGGCACCAAGAAAGCCAAAGCTGGCAGCTCCGGCGAGAAGATTGCCGCAGGCACCAACTACCAGGCTGTGGCGGTCGCCGACAAGCAGGACGGCACCAACAAGCAGTATTGCAAGATCCACCGCACCAAGGGCCATGACCTCCAGAGCTGCAAGAAGGTCGAGCAGCTTGTCGAGCAGCAAAAGGCTAAATACGAGCGACGCGACAAGGAGAAGGCCCAGGAAGGTGCTGGAGGAGCCGGTAAGAAACGCCCCAGCCGAGGAGGGCGCCGCGGCAAGGCCAAGCAGTGGCAAGGAGACAGACCTCCCCGCGGCCGCGACAAGGATGAAGATGACGACGACGATGAAGATATGGATGATGACGAGACCGACGAGCAGGAGTTCCAGAAAGCCACAGAGGTCCTGTGCGTTGACGGCGGTGCTTCTCTGCATACTTCACACCGCCAGCTCAAGTAGTGGGTGCGGGAAGTCAATGCGGCAGAACCACCCGTCGAGTCACGGAAGCCTCTGAAATGGTCCAGCACGCCTATCATCTTTGATATTGAGGACCACCCTGATCGCATAACTACAATCGGGTGCTTGCCGATGTTGGTTTCACCAACTATCCGCAACCTCAAGGTCACTAAGATGCTAGTTGACGGCGGGGCCGGCTTGAACCTGATCTCCTCCGCGGTAATCCAGAAACTCCAGATCCCTGATGGCGAGCTCGAAGAGACCGACACATTCCAAGGAATCAATCCGGGAAGGAGCAAGCCGAAGGGAAAGATCACGTTGCCGGTGACATTTGGCAGCGAGTTGAACTTCAGGACTGAGAGGGTCACTTTTGACGTTGCTGACTTTCCATTGCCTTATAATGGGATACTCGGCCGTCCAGCACTCGCCAAATTCATGGCAGCCTCTCACTATGCATACAACATGCTGAAGATGCCAGGCCCGATAAGTGTCATCTCTGTCCCTAGCGACAAGAAGGATGCTCTTATCTGCGCCGACAAGATCTACCGGGAAGCAGCAGCCACAACAGATCGCAAGTCACTTGTTGTTGAAGCTCCCGGGGCGAAGAAGAAGACCAAGTCCGGCAAGAGTTCTAATGCCCACTCCGGTAAGCGCACCTCTTCGGAGTGCTGCGCTACCGTCGAGGACGCACCATCGAGCTCCACCGGCAAGTGTAAGAAGACAATGGCAGCTCCACCAGAGACCAAGAAGGTGTCTGCCAAGGAGGATGGCACTGGTGGTACCTTCACCATCAGTGCCACTCTCGACCCTAAATAGGAAAGTGCGCTCGTTGTTTTCCTGCGGGCGAACGTCAATGTATTTGCGTGGCAACCGTCTGACATCCCCGGTGTTCCCAGGAAAGTAATCGAGCACCATCTTGCCATCTGTCCTGATGCGCGGCCCATCAAGCAGAAAGTCAGGAAACAGGCAGTGGAGCGCCAAGAATTCAACGCAGAAGAAATCAAGAAATTGGAAGCAGCAGGCCTTGTCAGAGGAGTGCTCCATCCTACGTGGTTGGCCAACCCTGTAGTCGTGCGCAAGGCGAACGGGAAATGGAGGCTTCGTATCGACTTTACCGATGTCAATAAAGCTTGTCCCAAAGACCCATTTCCCTTGCCACGCATCGACCAGATTGTTGATTCCACGGCCGGATGTGACTTGCTTTCATTTCTTGATGCATACTCAGGATACCATCAGATCTTCATGGCAGAAGAGGATGAGGAGAAGACCGCATTCATCACCCCATGTGGCACATACTGTTTCGTACGGATGCCTTTCGGTTTAAAGAATGCTGGTTCAACATTTGCAAGGGTAGTCCATGACGCTTTTGAGCCACAAATACACAGAAATGTGGAAGCCTACATGGATGACATAGTGGTCAAGAGCAAGGACAAGGCGACTCTGATTCAAGATTTAGACGAAACCTTTGCAAATCTGCACAAGATCAACCTCAAGCTTAACCCCGAGAAGTGTGTGTTTGGAGTCCCCTCCGGCAAGCTTCTCGGGTTCTTTGTGTCTCAGCGGGGAATTGAAGCCAATCCCGACAAGATCAAGGCCATTGAGCAGATTGAAGCACCAAAGCGCGTCAAAGATGTACGAAGACTTGCCGGTTGCGTAGCTGCTCTCAGCAGGTTTATCTCTAGGTCTGCTGAGCACGCCCTGCCATTTTTCAAAATATCGAAAAAGGCAGGACCAATGAAATGGACTCCGGAAGCGGAGGCTGCGCTGCAGGACTTAAAGAGATACCTGTCCTCCACTCCAACACTTGTCGCACCTAAGCCACAAGAGAAGTTGCTGCTATATATAGCGGCAACCAATCAAGTGGTTAGTGCTGCGTTAGTCGCGGAGAGGGAGGCGGATGATGAGCCAGCAACGACAGCAGATGCATCCAGCGACAAGCAGGGGACTTCACCGGCAAGCTCTGGTCCCGACAAAGATGGATCTGCGCAGGCGCGTGAGAAGATGCAGAAAAGAATGGTGCAGCGCCCAGTTTACTTTGTCAGTTCCCTTCTGCAGGGGGCTAGGTCTAGGTACTCTGGTGTGTAGAAATTGCTTTTCGGCCTTCTCATGGCCTCGAGAAAGCTGCGCCATTACTTCCAAGCACATGAGGATACTGCAAAACCCAGAAGCAATAGGCAGGATTGTCGAGTGGGCACTGGAACTGTCAAGCTTTGGCCTCAAGTTTGAGAGCACTTCAACTATCCAAAGCAGAGCATTGGCGGAGTTCATAGCAGAATGGACGCCAACGCAAGATGAAGAAATTCCAGAAACAAGCATCCCCGTCAAGGAAGCAAGCAAAGAGTGGCTGATGTACTTTGATGGTGCCTTCTCGCTGCAAGGCGCCGGTGCGGGCATGCTACTTGTTGCACCCACCGGAGAGCACCTCAAGTACGTAGTCCAGATGCACTTTCCCAAGGAGCAAGCAACAAACAATACCGCAGAGTATGAAGGTTTGCTTGCCGGTCTCAGGATCGCAGCAGACCTTGGGATCAAGAAGCTCATTGTCAGGGGTGACTCACAGCTTGTTGTCCGCCAAGTGAACAAGAATTATCAGAGTCCGTTGATGGAAGCTTACGTTGATGAAGTGAGAAAGCTAGAAGAGCACTTTGACGGCCTACAGATGGAACATGTTCCAAGAGCTCAGAACGACATTGTCGATGGCCTGTCGAAGTGCAACGCACTGAAGTTACCTATGGAACCAGGGATCTTTGTGCTCAAACTGACTCAACCGTCTGTAATGCCATCAACTGGACAGAACAAGAAGATGAAGTTGATTTCTGGTGGCTATTTTCCGGCAGAGCTCCCGAAAGCCGCCGCCAAGAAGGTCCTCAAGATCAACACCAAGGGTGCTGAGGAGCAGTCTGCTCCGGCAAGCCCTAGGGTTTGTTCCGTTGAAGCAGACGCTCCCGACAAGTTTTGCTCCGGCAAGCTTGCCGGGGAACGTCAAGCTCCGGCTGAGCCGCAGGTCCTTGCCGTAGAAGCAGATGTTCCCGCAGCAGCAGATGTGCCTTTAGTCCTTGTTGTCGAGCCGCAAGCTCCAGCATGGGCACAGCAGATTGTCCGTTTCCTTCAGACGGGAGAACTTCCCGAAGAGCAAGAAGAAGCGGAAAGAGTAGCCCGGCAGTCAAGTATGTACCAGTTTGTCGACAACACACTGTACAGAAGAAGACTCAACGGCGTGAAATTGAAGTGTATTCACTGGCAAGACGGACAAAAGCTGTTGGCAGAAATACATGGAGGCATATGTGGTCACCACATTGGCGCAAGAGCACTTGCCGGCAAAGCGTTCCGGCAACGTTTCTTTTGGCCGACAGCCCTCCAGGATGCAACTGCACAAGTAACCAAGTGTGAAGCGTGCCAGTTCCATTCCAAACAAATACACCAGCCAGCTCAAGCTCTCCATACGATCCCTTTATCCTGGCCATTTACGGTCCGGGGGCTCGACATCCTCGGCCCTTTCTCCGAGCTGTCGGGGGCTTTGAGTACTTGTACGTTGCAATCGACAAGTTCACAAAGTGGCCGGAAGTGGAAGCAGTGAGGAAGGTGACAGCACAGTCAGCGGTCAAGTTCTTCAGGTCGATTGTTTGCCGCTTCGGGATCCCTAACAGGATCATCACCGACAACGACACGCAATTCACGAGCCGCACCTTCATGCAGTACGTCCAAGATCTTGGCGCCAAGGTCTGCTTCGCTTCTGTTGCTCATCCAAGAAGCAACGGTCAAGCGGAGAGGGCGAATGCTGAAGTGCTGCGCGGGCTCAAGACCAGGACTTTCGACAGGCTGCGCAAGTGTGGAAAGAACTGGATTGAGGAGCTGCCAGTGGTTCTTTGGTCGATCAGGACAACGCCAAATCGAGCCACTGGCCAGACACCTTTCGCTCTAGTCTATGGAGCAGAGGCAGTTCTCCCCACGGAACTCGTATACGGGTCACCTCGAGTGCTCGCTTATGATGAGCTTGAGCAAGAGCAGTTGCAACAAGATGATGCACTGCTCCTTGAGGAGGACCGTCTTCAGGCCGCTGTACAAGCTGCTCGATACCAGCAAGCTTTGCGCCGCTATCATAGCCGCAAAGTTAATGCCAGAAGTCTCGAGGAAGGCGACCTTGTTCTTCGGCGCGTTCAGTCCGCCAAGAATTCCAACAAGTTGACGCCAAAGTGGGAAGGCCCTTACCGGGTGAAACGAGTCACTAGGCCTGGCGCTGTCCGCCTTGAGACCGAAGATGGCATTCCGGTGAGCAACTCCTGGAACATTGAGCATCTTCGTAAGTTTTACCCGTAAGGCGCGGTTTCCGGAACCTGTTCCGGCAACCACCTTTTATACAAGTCTTGCCGATGTTGCATGTAATCCTTTGTATGAAGCCAGGCGCAGACCCCGTGCATAAGTAAAGCTCATGTGCTCCGCACATCTTGTCAATTTCATGCTTTCTACTTTCTTTTGCATGCGTTATCTGACACTTTGTGCAGCACCTACCCTCGGTAAGCAATAACGAGCCGTAAGGCTCCATATCTTTATTTTCTCTTCTTTCTCTTTCTCAAAGAAGGGACGGTTCCCTCGCCCACAAGTTTGCCGGGGGGAAAGGAGAAGATAATGATGTGGACCGAGCGTCGTTCGAGGAAGTTTCGCCTTACCGGGAAGCAAACGACAGAAAAGCTAAGTTGCTAAAGTTTGAGCAATCAGTTTTAAAATTTTTAAGTTATCTTCCTCGAACGACCGTGCTTTGTATGGAAAACCTGTGCGCGGAGGAACCAACTCGTAGCTAGTTGCGCCCTTACTTTGTTTCGAGTCCGCTCAACAACTTAAGTGAGCTGCGACTAGTTGCGACAAGGTTTCTTGTTGGTAGCGGCACCGCCAGCAGGCTGCTGACGTCCCGCACTCAGCGCTCGCGGCTAAGGTGCCTGCGCCGACAAGTTCCCTAAAAGCGTAGGGCAAAAACATACAAAGGAAGGAATCAAGTAAAGGAAATAACATAGCAATTGCTACCCAAAATAGAGTCATATTACAAGATGGCTTGTCGCAGCTCTAACAAATTGTTCTCATAACATGACCAGCAGCGACAAGAAAAAGAGAAAACGGGCGGCCTAATCTACGCGATCGCCCTCAACCCTCTTGATCCCGCTCACCTTGTCCACAATGGGTGCAACAAGGGTCTTGAGCGCTTCCAGATCAGCATCCGGCGGCAAGGTCCTGAGGACGTTGGTGAGGTTGAGGCCTGGGTTGCAGAAGGCCACCTTCATCAGCACCTTTTGAAGAGCTCCCGCGCAGATCTTGCGCGACTCGTCGGCCAGCTGCTTTGGGATCTTCTCCCGGAGTCGCTGGAGGGCCGTCGCCACGCCTTTGAAGAACAAGCTGAGCTTGGCGCTGGGTTGGAGGTGCTCATCGGAGGAATACCCGAGATCCTCCATCCCCAACTGCGCCAGCTCCCCGTCGATGGCTACGGCAACATCCACGAGACCCTCGGTCCAGTGCTCCACAGTCTCCCTAAAAGCGTTCTGGGCGGCAGCAGCACTCGCCAGCAGCGCCTCGTCGGCCTTGATCTTCTCCTTCAAGGCCACCTCCTGCTCCCTGGCGCCGTCCAGCGTCTTGGTCAAAGTAGCCAGCTTCAATTCAAGATCTGCGTTGGAGTCCTTGGCGGCGCTAAGCTCTTTGCTCCTCTCAGCGAGATGACCCTGCAGCTCGCCATGAGCGGCGGCGTCCTTCTCGCACTCACGCTTGAGCGCACAAGCTCCTCGCCGCTCGCCTTGAGATCGGCCTCCAGCTGCGCCATCTTCGTCTCCAGCTCTTTCTTGGCGGCCTCGGCAGCTGCGGCAGCATCCTCTGCTTCCTTGAGAGCCCCACCAAATGTTTGCTCGCGCGCGGCAAGCTCCTCCTCGTGGCTGTCAAGGTTGACCTTGCGCTGCACCAACTCGCCTTCCTGCGCAGATAGCTTTTCGGCAACAAGCTACTGTTGCTCTTCAACTTCAGCCTTCTCGAGGAGGAAGGCTTTCCGCTCCTCGGCGACTTGCTCCCGCTCCTCTGCCAGGGACCGGAGAGCTTCCTGCCTGAGACCCCGGAGCTCCTCCGCACGCTTCTCGAAGTCCACTCCCGCCTTTGCGACAAGCGCTTCTCGGGATACCAGCTTGGCCTGTCGGGCGCGGTAGAGCGACAATAGCTTCCGCAACAGCTGCTCCTCCTCAGGCTCGCCGCTGCTGCTGCTTGGCACGTCGACCAGTGTCAGCCCAGCAGAGGCGAGCAACTCTTCATCAAAGATCTCTCCTTCGACCGGCGCCCTGGAGCTTGACGCCCAGGGGAGCTTGATGAAGATGCCGTCGCCGGCTTTCAAATAGGCGCCGGGCTGGGGCTCTTCGGAGCCTAGCGCTGCAGCAGCGGCGGAGGGATCGGCGGTCGGCATAGCGCCTGACGCTCCTGCGGCCTCGGGGCCGTCAGTGCGATCGCCAGATCCCTCGCCAGCTTCTGCGGCGGCAGTTTTGGCGGCCTCTTCGCCGGCGGGATCATCAGCGCAGGCTTCTCCTTCGGTGGCAATGGCGTCGTCGGTATTGCTGCGCGCGTTCTCCTCGCCGGCGACCTCGGTTTCCATCGGCTCCATGGCAGATGGATCTGACGAACGGAAAAAGGAGAAAAGTCAAGCAAATATCCAAAAAGAAAATCAGAAGAAGAACCCAGGGAAGTTTTTCAAGCAAGAGGATTACCTGTACTAGGATCTGCAGTCATGGTCTCAACCACCGAAGGGTCACTGGTGCTGTACCTTGCTGGAGAATTTTACCTTGCCGAAGAACGCTCCCTTGCCGGGGAATCCTCCCTTGGCGGTGTAGTCGAAGCATATGGCATTTCGGGAGCGGCTTCCGGGCACTCCTGGTGAGGCTGCTCTACTCCTACACAAACCAACAGTCAGATATCAGCAAAGAAAGAGCACCCATGCGCGCCTAACAACAGGAAGTAAACCATATACTTACGCTGGGGGCTGCGCTAGGGGCTGCTTTGGGGAATAGTTGCCGGGTCTAGCAAGGTGGTCTCGGACACACCCCCTGCTGTCGCGGTGGGTTCGTCCTCGATGACAATCACCGGGACCTTGGCTCTCTTCGCCGCTCTCTGGGCCAGAGTCCTGAAAAGGAATGGGTTCGGAGTAAAACAAATCAGATACAAGACAAAACAGCAAGAATTGAAGAACTACAAGTACATCAAAGAATCTTACTCTTCTTCTTCCTCATCGGAGCTGAGCGCGGAGAGATCAAAGTCCGGCTCGCCTCCGGTGCGAGGAGGTGGAGGAGTAGGTTCCCTTGTCCGCTTGGCAGGAGCAGTAGTGGTGGACCGGGAAGACCCCGCTCCAGTTGCCGCAGCGGCGTGAGGCGCTCCCGCGGCAATAGTGCTTGCCGCGGTAGAGCGTGTCACGCGGCACGGTGGCTGTTGACTCGTCTGCTGCCCCGCTACGTCCCCGGCCTTGCGGAGACGCCTTCTTGGTGGAGCTGGGGGCTCTGCTTGCGACGAGCTGGCTGAAGGTGGGGAGGAGGAGGAGCCGATCTTCAACGAGTCGCTCGCGCCCTCGGCGGGCTCGCTCGACTCAGCTTCAGGCCCGACAAGCTCTTCCTCATCGGCAAGCTCCTCTTGCTCGACAAGGCTTGCTGCCTCTGCTGCCTCTGCCTCCTCCACGGTGAAACCAAACTCGCCCGCGGCAGCGGCTGCCGCCGCCTCTTCCAGCCTAGTGGCGATGCGCTGCATCTCCGCATCGGTGGTGTCGCGAGTAAGGCTCTTCTGTTCATCGGAGCGGACCGACACTTCTACCAAGCCATCAAAGAACTCCCGCACGACGTCGTCTGCAGGCTCTTGCCAAGTTGGGATAATTCCATGCGAATCGCACAGCGGCATCATTGCACGGATGCGGTCGAGCGAGGAGTTGTTACACAGCGGAACGACACCCCTCGGCAACATGAACGCTTCCGGATGTTGAGGATCGCGCTTGAACAGTCCCAGGATCATCGTGTCCAGTTCCAAGACAGTGAAGTTGAAGTTGAGGCCCGGGTGCAGCCTCATGATATCCGCCGCATTCTGGAACTCCCAGGCGGGTCTCCTCCTCTCCTGCAGGGGGGCGATGCGGCGGCGAAGAAAATCTGCGCCAACGGCGCCTACGGTGAGCCCGGCAAGCCTGAGGCGTAGGATCCGGGTGACGGCAATCTTCAGCCTATTGTCTTCCGGGGCCATGTTGCTCCAATCGTTGCCGCGCGCTACTGGGGCTTGGCGCTGGGCGGTAAATGGCTGCGGGTTCTCCTCGACAATCCAGCACCAGTCTGCTCTCCATTCTTCCCACTTGCTGCGGAGCTCTTCCTCCAGATAAGCTTCCTTCTTGCCAGTTCTCGAGATCCAGGCGATTCCGCCGGATAAAGGCTCCCCTCTCTCAACTCGGGGCATAAAGAACTGGCGGAAAAGAGCTACGTTTGGATAGACTCCGAAAAAGTTTTCGCAGAGATGTGCGAAAACTGCCATGGTCAGAACAGCATTGGGGGTGAAGTCAAGGAGGCGGAACCCGTAGGTGTTCATGATATCGCAAAAAAATTCAGAGAAAGGCGGGCAGAGCCCGCAGTAGAAGAACAGCGCAAAGAAAGGGTATCCATTCGGAGCCAGTTCCGAAGCGGCAGCTGGGAGTACCTTCGTATGCGGATGCGCTCGCGTCTCCGTCGACTAGAAGAGGTAGTAGTACTCCCTCAGCTCCTTCGCGGCGAGCTGGGGGGGAAAGATTGCCCGCTCCTTTCGCAGCGCCGCGAGCCGCTGCGCCTCGGCCGACTTCACGACCTTCCCCTTGTCGGCTTTCGAAGCCATGGTGGAGGTGGTGGGGGAGATCGACGGTGTTGGTGATGCTGGTGGCGATGAGGGGCGGAGCGCTGCTCTCTTTCAGCTTTGGGAAGAAGGGGGGAGCGGCGGAGATTTCTGAGATTGGAGTAGCAACCGGCGAGATGGGCGAACTGCCCCTGTTTCCCCTGCTTATAAAGAGGGAGGGGGTGGGCGTTCCGTCTTTCCGAATAAAGAAACCACCCATGATCTCTCCCACGACGCTGCATTCGACGCGTGCCGTTCGGGGAGGGCGTGGTGGATACAGAGTAAGATACGGCGTAACCCAGGCCGCGCGTGCCCATGCCCTGTTTTGGGCCTGGCCCAACAGCGCTCGGCACCATGTGTGGCCCAGGCCCGGGGGCTCCTGTCGGTGTACTAGAGTAGGGGTACCCTAGTATCCCGAACTTGTGCACGGGCAGTCGCAGCACCCCGCGGCAAGGCTTGCCGGGTGACCGCCAAGGTCCTCCGTGGTTCCTTTGGAGCCATTCAAGAACAAAGTATTCAAGCCAAGGAGACAAGGCCCCGGCAAGAGGAGCTTGCCGGGAAGGCCAACCAAGGCATCTCAAGGAACTTGCCGCGACGCGCCACGCGTCCCGGCAAGGCCCGGTGAGCAACAAGCTTCCGGACGCAACAAGACAACGACCGCGGCAAGGCGCTTGCCGCGGCAAGCTACCACTCTGTACCCGCGCTCCAGCACATCCACCAATGTGTCACCCTGAGGCCTTTCCAGGCGCGCGTGGCAAGAGGCTGTGCAGCCAGCGGTGCGCGGTGACAAGCAACGCTGACAAGATTGCCATCGTGGCGAGTGGTGGCGTCCCTGACGGTCCCTTTTTGCACTATTTGGGCGACATAGACGGGCATTTAATGCCTTTGTCACCTGCCGTCAGGGTTAGGTATGATACACTGTATAGGTAGTTGTACCAACCGCAATTCCTTTTCCATTTTTACCCTTGTCTACGTTGCCACCTGTCGGTGACCCCTTTAGCATATGAAAGGAGGCCCATGCGCAATGTAGAAAGGGGTTCGAAGGCAGAAAAACACTCACGCTCGATCTCGTTAGCAGCTAGTGCGTACTGTAGCACTCAGCCCTCCCGAGCAAGAACTCAATACACTCAGACATGCAGCAGTAGGAGTGTTATCTCTCCGGAGAGCTCCGAAGCTGGGTAAACTGCTCGTGTGCCTCGCCTCGATCCGCTCTTCGTGCGATCTCCGCCCCCCACCGAATCGAAAGGGGCTCAGTCCGCCGGTCCCATAGGTGTTCGTGGATCAACTTCCCCGACAACGAAGGTTTCATTCTGTTTGGTCTCCGTTTGATATTCCTTTTCTGCAAAACTCTAAAATAGGCAAAAAAAACAGAAATTGGCACTAGGCCTTCGGTTAATAGGTTAGTCCCAAAAATAATATAAAAGAGCATATTAAAGCCCATTAAACATCCAAAACAGATAATATAATAACATGGAACAATCAAAAATTGTAGATATGTTGGAGACATATCAAGCATCCCCAAGCTTAATTCCTGCTCGTCCTTGAGTAGGTAAATGATAAAAATAGAATTTTTGATGTGGAATGCTACCTAACATATTTATCAATGTAATTTCTTTATTGTGGCATGAATGTTCAGATCCAAAAGATTCAAGACAAAAGTTTAATATTGACATAAAAACAATAATACTTCAAGCATACTAACAAAGCAATCATGTCTTGTCAAAATAACATGGCCAAAGAAAGCTATCCCTACAAAATCATATAGTCTGGCTATGCTCTATCTTCATCACACAAAGTATTTAATCATGCACAACCCCGATGACAAGCCAAGCAAATGTTTCATACTTTTGATGTTCTCAAACTTTTCAATTCACACAATACATGAGCGTGAGCCATGGACATAGCACTATAGGTTGAATAGAATGGTGGTTGTGGAGAAGACAAAAAGGAGGAAGATAGTCTCACATTAACTAGGCGTATCGACGGGCTATGGATATTCCCATCAATAGATATCAATGTGAGTGAGTAGGGATTGCCATGCAACAGATGCACTAGAGCTATAAGTGTATGAAAGCTCATAAAGAAACTAAGTGGGTGTGCATCCAACTTGCTTGCTCACGAAGACCTAGGGCACTTTTGAGGAAGCCCATCATTGTAATATACAAGCCAAGTTCTATAATGAAAAATTCCCACTAGTATATGAAACTGACAACACAGGAGACTCTCTATCATGAAGATCATGGTGCTACTTTAAAGCACAAGTGTGGAAAAAGGATAGTAGCATTGCCCCTTCTCTCTTATTCTCTTTTCTTATTTGGGCATTTTCTCTTTTTATGGCCTCTTTTTTCTCTCTCCTTTTTTGGTTCAAAGTCTCATCCCGACTTGTGGGGGAATCATAGCCTCCATCATCCTTTCCTCACTGGGACAATGCTCTAATAATGAATATCATCACACTTTTATTTAATTACAACTCAAGAATTACAACTCGATACTTAGAACAAAATATGACTATATGTGAATGCCTCCGGCGGTGTACCGAGATGTGCAATGATTCAAGAGTGACATGTTTGAAAAAATTGTGAACGGTGGCTTTGCCACAAATACGATGTCAACTACATGATCATGCAAAGCAATACGACAATGATGGAGCATGTCATAATAAACGGAACGGTGGAAATTTGCATGGCAATATATCTCGGAATGGCTATGCAAATGACATAATAGGTAGGTATGGTGGCTGTTTTGAGGAAGGTATATGGTGGGTGTATGGTACCGGCGAAAGTTGCGCGGTACTAGAGATGCTAGCAATGGTGGAAGGGTGAGAGTGCGTATAATCCATGGACTCAACATTAGTCATGAAGAACTCACATACTTATTGCAAAAATCTATTAGTTATTGAAACGAAGTACTACGCGCATGCTCCTAGGGGGAAAGATTGGTAGGAAAAGACCATCGCTCGTCCCCGACCGCCGCTCATAAGGAAGACAAACAATAAATAAATCATGCTCCAACTTCATCACATAACGGTTCACCATATGTGCATGCTACGGGAATCACAAACTTTAACACAAGTATCTCTCAAATTCACAACTACTCTACTATCATGACTCTAATATCACCATCTTCATATCTCAAAACAATCATAAAGAATCAAACTTCTCATAGTATTCAATGCACTTTATATGAAAGTTTTTATTATACCCATCTTGGATGCCCATCATATTAGTACTAATTTTATAACCAAAGAAAATTACCATGTTGTTCTAAAAGACTCTCAAAATAATATAAGTGAAGCATGAGAGGTTAACCATTTCTATAAAATAAAACCACCGCCAGGCTCTTAAAAGATGTAAGTGAAGCACTAGAGCAATATTGTCTAGCTCAAAAGATATAAGTGAAGCACATAGAGTATTCTAATAAATCACGATTCATGAGTGTCTCTCCCAAAAGGTGTGTACATCAAGTATGATTGTGGTAAACTAAAAAGCAAAGACTCAAATAATACAAGACGCTCCAAGCAAAACATATATCATGTGGTGAATAGAAATATAGCCTCAAGTAAAGTTACCGATAGACGAAGACGAAAGAGGGGATGCCTTCCGGGGCATCCCCAAGCTTAGGCTTTTGGTTGTCCTTGAATTTGACCTTGGGGTTCCTTGTGAATCCCCAAGCTTAGGCTCTTGCCACTCCTTATTCCAAAATCCATCAAATCTTTACCCAAAACTTGAAAACTTCACAACACAAAACTTCAACAGAAAATCTTATGAGCTCCGTTAGTATAAGAAAATAAACCACCACTTTAAGGGACTGTAATGAACTCATTCTTTATTTATATTGGTGTTAAACCTACTACATTCCAACTTCTCTATGGTTCATACCCCCCGATACTACTCATAGATTCATCAAAATAAGCAAACAACACACGAAAAACAGAATCTGTCAAAAACAGAACAGTCTGTAGCAATCTGTAACTTTCGAATACTTATGTAACTACAAAAATTCTGAAATAAATTGGTGGACATGAGGAGTATGTCTATTAATCTTACGAAAAAATAATCGACCTAAAATCACTCTTCTGTAAAAAATTACAGCTATTCTCGTGAGCGCAAAAGTTTCTATTTTTTACAGCAAGATCGCAAAGACTTCACCCAAGTCTTCCCAAAGATTCTACTTGGCACAAACACTAATTAAAACATAAAACCACATCTAACCAGAGGCTAGATGAATTATTTATTACTAAACAGGAGCAAAAAGTAAAGAACAAAAATAAAATTGCGTTGCCTCCCAACAAGCACTATCGTTTAACGCCCCTAGCTAGGCATAAAAACAAGAATAGATCTAGGTATTGCCATCTTTGGTATGTAATCCATAAGTGGCTCTCATAATAGATTTGTAAGGCAATTTAATTTTATTCCTAGGAAAGTGTTCCATGCCCTTCCTTGGCGGAAATTGGAATCTAATGTTTCCTTCTTTCATATCAATAATTGCACCAATCGTTATAAGGAAAGGTCTACTAAGAATAATAGGATATGTAGGATTGCAACACTACTAGAAAAACCGCTACTAATGGCGCACCTAATTTGGCCATTAATGGCGCATCACTGGTGCGCCATTACTAGCACGCCATTAGTAATTTTTACTAATGGCGCACCGGTGGTGCGCCATTAGTATCTGGTATACTAATGGCGCACCACTGGTGCGCCATTAGTATAGGCCACGGTGCGCCATTAGTATGCCTCCCAGGGGCCATGTATACCCAAGTGCTTTGGCATACTAATGGCGCACGACCACGAGATGCGCCATTAGTAACCGAGGCATACTAATGGCACACTATCCAGTGATGCGCCATTAGTATGCTTTGTTATACTAATGGCGCACTGTCATGTGATGCGCCATTAGTATGAATATTAGGTTTTTTTTATTTTTTATTTTCTGTTTTTTGCACAGGTTACAAAATGTATAATTTGACAAAATATAGACAGCACACATCAACAACAGATTCATCGAATACAATAGAAGATTAGTCTTTGAATACAATTCATCATATTAGTCTCCGAATACAATTCATCATATTAGTCTCCGAATTGAGAAGACCGAACAAAGATAGAACATTATATTACAAGTCTCAGGACCGCGAGTAGCGAGTTTGTCTTCACATTACAAGTCGATATCGATCATCTAAGCTACCATCACATAGAAGAGAGCTGCGGTCATCACGATGAGCATCATCACAATGAAACTCGTCTTCATCCGGTTCCTCCAACGCTCCCTCCCCTCTCCCGCTAGATAGCGGGCGTATCTAGATTAGGCACATAATCTATATCAAGAACAATGAAATCCACGGGCACATAATTCCTATTTGCAACAATAAGAACATCATTAATCCTTCCCATAGGTTTCTTAATGGTGGAATCCGCAAGATGCAAATTTAAGGAACAATCATCAAATTCATGGAAACCTAGCACATCACACAAAGTTTTTGGAATCGTGGAAACACTAGCACCCAAATCACACAAAGCATAACATTCATAATCTTTAATCTTAATCTTAGTAGTAGGTTACCACTCATCATAAAGTTTTCCAGGGATAGAAACTTCTAGTTCAAGCTTTTCTTCAAAAGATTGCATCAAAGCATCAACGATATGTTTAGTAAAAGCTTTATTTTGATTATAAGCATGAGGAGAATTTAACACGGATTGCAACAAGGAAATACAATCTATTAAAGAACAATTATCATAATTAAATTCCTTGAAATCCAAAATAGTGGGTTCATTGCTACTTAAAGTTTTGACCTTTTCAATCCCACTTTTATCAATTTTTGCATCTAGATCTAAAAAACTCCAAATCATTGGGACGCCTTTTAACTAAAGTTGACTCATCTCCAGTCCCATCTTTATCAAGATTCTTATTGGAAATCAAAGATTTAATAGGAGTCATGTCAATCACTTTTAGATCTTCATCATTATTATCATGAAAACTAGAAGAACACGCCTTCATAAACCAGTCTTTTTTACCACGCATCCTAGCGGTTCTTTCTTTGCACTCATTGATACGTCTCCAATGTATCTATAATTTTTCATTGTTCCATGCTATTATATCACCTGTTTTGGATGTTTATGGGCTTTACTATACACTTTTATATCATTTTTTGGGACTAACCTATTAACCTAGAGCCTAGTGCCAATTTCTGTTTTTCCTTATTTTTAAGTTTTACAGAAAAGGAATACCAATGGAGTCCAATTGACGTGCCAATTTTTGATGATTTTTTGTGGACCAAAAGAAGCCCTTGGAGTGAAAGAGTTGGGCCAGGAGAGTCCCGGGCTGCCCATGAGGGTGGGGCGCACGCCCACTTCACCTGGGCGCACCACCCTGCCTCATGGACAACCCGGAAACCCCCCTGACGTGCGACCTATGCCAAAAATCATATAAATACTGAAACCTCCAAAAAATAACCTAGATCAGGAGTTCCGCCGCCGCAAGCCTCTGTAGCCACCAAAAACCTCTCAGGAGCTCGTTCCGGCACCCTGACGGAGGGGGAATCCATCACCAGCGGCCATCTTCATCATCCCGACGCTTTCCATGACGAGGAGGGAGTAGTTCACCCTCAGGGCTGAGGATATGTACCAGTAGCTATGTGTTTGATCTCTCTCTCTCTCTCTTGTGTTCTTGAGGTGATACGATCTTGATGTATCACAAGCTTTGCTATTATAGTTGGATCTTATGATGTTTCTCCCCCTCTACTCTCTTGTGATGAATTGAGTTTTCCCTTTGAAGTTATCTTATCGAATTGAGTCTTTAAGGATTTGAGAACACTTGATGTATGTCCTTCCGTGCTTATCTGTGGTGACAATGGGATATTCACGTGATCTACTTGATGTATGTTTTGGTGATCAACTTGCGGGTTCAATGAACTTATGCATAGGGGTTGGCACACGTTTTCGTCTTGAATCTCCGATAGAAACTTTGGGGCACTCTTTGAAGTACTTTGTGTTGGTTGAATAGATGAATCTGAGATTGTGTGATGCATATCATATAATCATGCCCACGGATACTTGAGGTGACATTGAGTATCTAGGTCACATTAGGGTTTTGGTTGATTTGTGTCTTAAGGTGTAATTCTAGCACAAACTCTATGATAGATCGAACGGAAAGAATAGCTTCGTGTTATTTTACTACGGACTCTTGAATAGATCGAGCAGAAAGGATAACTTTGAGGTGGTTTCGTACCCTACCATAATCTCTTTGTTTGTTCTCTTCTATTAGTGACTTTGGAGTGACTCTCTGTTGCATGTTGAGGGATAGTTATATGATCCAAGTATGTTATTATTGTTGAGAGAACTTGCACTAGTGAAAGTATGAACCTTAGGCCTTGTTTCCTACCTTTGCAATACCCTTTACGCTCACTTTTATCACTTGTTACCTTGCTGTTTTTGTAATTTCAGATTACAAATACCTATATCTACCATCCATATTGCACTCGTATCACCATCTCTTCGCTGAACTAGTGCACCTATAGAATTTACCATTGTATTGGGTGTGTTGGGGACACAATAGACTCTTTGTTATTTGGTTGTAGGGTTGCTTGAGAGAGACCATCTTCATCCTACACCTCCCACGGATTGATAAACCTTAGGTCATCCACTTGAGGGAAATTTTCTACTGTCCTACAAACCTCTGCACTTGGAGGCCCAACAACGTCTACAAGAAGAAGGTTGTGTAGTAGACATCAAGCTCTTTTCTGGCGCCGTTGCCGGGGAGGTCAGTGCTTGAAGGTATATCTTTAGCTCTTGCAATCGAATCTTTTTGTTTCGTGTTTTATCACTAGTTTAGTTTATAAAAGAAAACTACAAAAAAATGGAATTGAGTTTGTCTCATACGCTTCATCTTTTTAATATCTTTCGTAAGTATGATGAAAAGGAAAATTGTGCTCAAGTGCTAGAAGAAGAAGTCAATAAAATGTTTGGTACCAATCTTTGAATGATGAGCATGATTGCAATGTTGTTAGTATGAACTCCTTGAATATCCATAGTACTAATGATGATTGCACTAGTTATGATGAAAATGTCTCCTATAAGCATGTCGATTTTTGTGGAGTACATTGTGTTTGCAAGTACATACCAAATAGGAAAAATAGATATTGCGAGAGGCATAAGCATTTAGAAACTAAAGGGTTGCAAGAAAGGCTAAATGTGAGTGCTGAAAATTTAAATTTCCTTTGCCATACTTGTGAACTTTGCAATGAACGTGGTCATTTACATCTCCGATGCAAATTATTTTATGATCGAATCGTGTCCAAAAATTGTGATGATTTGATTTCCCTTGCACATTATAGTGAACTTAGTTTGCTTTTGGGTTATGAAGAATTGAAACGTTTAATTAAGATTATTCCAGAATTTGCCCATAAGAAATTCCTTGATATTGATCTAGAGAAGATTTATTTGTATTGTGCGGTGAATTGCATTGAAAATCCTTATATTGCCAATTACCTAAAGAAAATAAAGCAAATGGAAGATGAAGAGAATACTAATGAAAGGGAAGAGACTTCCCAATATCCTCCTATTATTTCTTATGATGAATCAGGTAACGAGGAGGAGCTTTCTATTCAACCAATCTCATCAATAAGGAGCTCACAGAAGAAGGTTGAACCCACACATAATGTGAAGAAGAAAAAGAAAAAACGGAGAAGCAAAGGTAAAAAGCTATCTCTCCCAAATTATGTTGCTCCTATTACTCATTGTGATGATGATAATTGCTATACTATTGGTGCTATCCATACTATTAATGATGAGAGTGATTATGCTTATGATATGAAAAGGCCCAAGCTTGGGGAAGCTACGTTTGATGAGGATGACATATTTGAGAATATATTTGCTGAAATTAATGTTTGTCCCAAGCTTGGGGATGCTACGTTTAATGAAGATGATGTTTTTAGCTTCCCAAGTTTTGATATGCAAAGTTGTTATGATGATAGCATGCCTCTTACCTATGATGATGTCGGTGTACTAGAGTAGGGGTACCCTATTACCCCGAACTCGTGCACGGGCAGTTGCAGCACCCCGCGGCAAGGCTTGCCGGGTGACCGCCAGGACCCTCCGTGGTTCCCTTGAAGACCATTCAAGAACAAAGTACTCGAACCAAGGCCCCGGCAACAGGAGCTTGCCGGGAAGGCCAACCAAGGCCCCGACAAGAGGAGCTTGCCGGGAAGGCCAACCAAGGCCCCGGCAAGAGGATCTTGCCAGGAAGAGACAAGACCCCGGCAAGAGGAGCTTGCCGGGAAGGCCACTCAAGGCATACCAAGAAAGCTTGCCGCGACGCGCCCTCCGTCTCGGCAAGATCCGGCGAGCGACAAGCTTCCGGACGCAACAAGACGACGGCCGCGGCAAGGAGCTTGCCGCGGGAAATCCCCACTTCGTGCCCGCGCTCCAGCACACCTGCCAACGTGTCGCTTTGGGACTCTCCCAAGCACACGTGGCAGGAGGCCGTGCAGCTAGGGGTACGTGGTGGCAAGCGGAGATGAAGAGAAGCCCATCGTGGCAAACGGTGGCGCTCCGAACGGTCACTTTTTGCACTGTTTAGGAGACTCAGACAGGCATTTAATGCCCTTGTCCCCTGCCGTCAGAATTAGGTAGGGTGCACTGTATCCACAGTAGCGGTAGCTGCACCTACCGCATACTTTTTCATTTTTACCCTTCTAGTCTACGTTGCCACCTGTGGGTAACCCCTTGAAAGTATAAAAGGAGGCCCAAGCGCAACGTAGAAAAGGTTCGGAGGTTCGGCCAGTTCGGCTCATTCAACAACCGGGAACACTCTCACGCTCAGTCTGGCAGCGTCCATCGCTCCTGAGCAAGAATCCAATATACACAAACAAGCAGCAGTAGGGTTTTACGCATCCGTGCGACCCGAAGCTGGGTAAAATCGCCCGCGTGCACCGCCTCGATCCGCTCTTTGTGCGCTCTCCGCCCCTCACCGAACCGAAAGGGGCCCTGTCCCCATAGGTGTCGGTGGAATCAGCATCGCCCCCGGCATCTCTGGCGCGCCAGGTAGGGGGCGTCGAGATTGTGCGAATCCGATCCGGCGTGCACACAAGGCTCAGCTGTTCTTCATCGTCATGGCTCCTACGGAGCGGGCGAGTAAAAGAACGGTGCCAATGCGGCAACAGAAAAAGCTAAGTCATGCAAAACTTTAGATATTTCCTTTCTATATAAGGTTATCCGCCTCGGAGATCTTGTTCTTTGTACGGAAAACCTGTGCGCGGAGGAATCAACTCGTAGCTAGTCGCGCCCTTACTTTGTTTCGAGTCTGCTCAACAACTTAAGTGAGCTGCTAGCGCCCTTACTTTGCTTCGAGTCCGCTCAACAACTTAAGTGAGCCGCTAGCGCCCTTACTTTGTTTCGAGTCCGCTCAACAACTTAAGTGAGCTGCAACTAGTTGCGACAAGAATGCTTGTCGGTAGCGACCCCGCCAGCAGGCTGCTGAAGTTCCGCACTCGGCGCTCGCGGCAAGGGTGCCTGCACCGGCAAGTTTCCCTAGAAAGCGTAGGGTGGACGTACAAAGAGGGGTTGAACAGGAAGATATCATGCGCTATTTATTTGAGATTTCTGCATAGACCTGTATGCCGAGGAGCCTTCTCGGGGCTAGTTGCGCTCCATGTTGCCTCGAGTCCGCTCGGCAACTTGTGCGGTTGCGCTAGAACCAAGAAGGTAAACCTTTCCGGGAGGCGATGTTCCCGAATAGCCGCTAAGGGCCCATTCCCTCAAGCGCTGCTGGCTAGATCGTACGCACCGGAAAGCATTCCAGCAGGCATAGGGAGTATGCAGCAAAAGTCAAAATTCGCAAGCGAGTTAAGTGCACTTTGGATGCTAATCACCTGTCATGTTTAAATGCAGTCATGGCCCGGGGGCTGGCAACGCCCCTAGGGCCAATCTTTCCGGCAACGATCTTGTCGGAAGCCGGCATCAAGAACGACGAAGTTCTTCGCCATAAGCCTTTCCGGCAATGATCTTGCCGGGAGCCGGTGTCAAGAATGACAAAGTTCTTCGCCATAAGCCTTTCCGGCAACGATCTTGTCGGGAGCCGGCGTCAAGAACGACGAAGTTCTTCGGCATAAGCCTTTCCGGCAACGATCTTGCCGGGAGCCGGTGTCGAGAACGACGAAGTTCTTCGCCATAAGCCTTTCCGGCAACGATCTTGTCGGGAGCCGGCGTCAAGAACGACGAAGTTCTTCGCCATAAGCCTTCCTGGCAACAAGCTTGCCGGAAGCCGGCATCGAGAACGTCGAAGTTCTCTACCAAAGATAAAAGCCTTCCTGGCAACGAGCTTGCCGGAAGCCGGCATCGAGAACGTCAAAGTTCTCTGCTGAAGATAAAAGCCTTCCTGGCAATCAGCTTGCCGGAAGCCGGCATCGAGAACGTCAAAGTTCTCTGCTGAAGATAAAAGCCTTCCTGGCAACGAGCTTGCCGGAAGCTGACATCGAGAACGTCAAAGTTCTCTGCTGAAGATAAGAGCCTTCCTGGCAACGAGCTTGTCGGAATCCGGCATCGAGAACGTCAAAGTTCTCTGCTGAAGATAAAAGCCTTCCTGGCAACGAGCTTGCCGGAAGCCGACATCGAGAACATCAAAGTTCTCTGCTGAAGATAAAAGCCTTCCTGGCAACAAGCTTGCCGGAAGCCGGCATCGAGAACGTCAAAGTTCTCTGCTGAAGATAAAAGCCTTCCTGGCAACGAGCTTGCCGGAAGCCGGCATCGAGAACGTCAAAGTTCTCTGCTGAAGATAAAAGCCTTCCCGGCAAGCCAGTATCGCTGGGGGCTGTGAGTGCCAAGAATCATCCACGACAAACCAGAGTTGCCGAGGGCTGCACTATCAGATAAGTCTCTCATCCCTCATCATGCATCCTCTTATGGACTGGGGAATGCGAAACCACGTTTCTTCCTGGAAACTGCCGTGCTCCCTCGACTCTAGGCCCTGGGGCTCGTTCTCGGGGCCAAGTTTGGTCGTAGTCGCGGCAGCAAAGGGATGAAATGAGGAGACCGCACCCACCTCGTTCCTGCCTCCGTCAAAAGCGTGAGAAAGGTCGAGCGACGTGGGAAGGCGGCAGGGTCTGTTGCCGGGAGATGAAATGTCTGTCCGAGGGATACCAAGGATTTGCTCCTTGGCGTGGGTTTAACTTGTGAGACAAATAACCCGGCAAGCATCCCTTTTTCATTAAAAAACATCCCACTCAGGTACAGTCCATAGAGGATGAAAAACATGAAAGAGAGGATTACAAGTTCTAGATACAGCTAAGGCCCGAAGGCTTACAAATTAAAAAGATAAGGTGCCCGTAATCCCTTTCCTGTCCCTCTTTTCAGGAGGCAGGTCAAAGAGGCGAAAAGGGCAAAAGGAGTGCCTAGGCGAGCTACGGGTGCCAGAAGACACCAAGTGAACATCCCGGGGGCCGTCCGAAGGCTGGACGGCGGCTGCGGCGCTGGAAGCGGGGCTCGAAGACGGGGTGACAGGACGTCAGCACGCTGTCGAGGGCACCACGCCCTTGTACTCCGGCTTGACGGCCTTGTCGCCTGCCCTCTTCCCCTTCCGCAGCCTCCCTACGCTAGCCGCCCAAGGAGACGACCCCGGGGAGTTCAAGAAGCCGGCGACGCGGATGATGGGGTCGCCGGTGCCGCGCAAAGCGGCGCCCGATGCCTAGTCGGACCCGCTACCCCGCCGCCCGCTACCCTCGTCGTCGCTGTCGCTCCCCTCCTCGTCGCGCTCGCTCGAGGAGGAGCCTACGCTGTCGGAGGAGCTGTCCATGCAGCACTTCGCCCGAGTGCCGAAGCACCCGAAGGCCTTGACGGAGAGGAGATCGCCCTCCATCAACTTAAAATGGAGGGTAAACCCCTCCGTCAAGCTGTGGATGCGGGCGAACGTCGTCCACCCTCGATCAAGATACATCACATTAGGGGCTGGGAATGCAACGCGGACTCGCGTGCCGTTGATCCCACAGCCCCTCATGTGCAGTCTCAGCGTCTCGGGCGGGTCCACTTCCATCGCGCGCAAACGGAGCTGGAAGCCGGAGGCGACGACGAGGCGCCCGGCGCAGCCTGACGAAGAACTCGCAAGGGTCGTCCCCTATATGGACCGCGGTGGGGGGAGGAGCCGCCGGCGGAGGTGAAGCTGACGTGCCGCCCCGTCCGCCTCTTCCCCGAGTGCCTCGACCTCGTCCTCGACGTCGTCCGCGACCTCGCCCCCTCCCTCTTCCCCTTATGGCTGGCTCTGCCACCACGGGCGCGGAAGAGGGAGAGATGCGCTGTCTGGCGGCGACCCTCGCCGCCACCGATGAAGGGCCTGGGTTCCCTTTCTCCATGGCAGATGAGAGAAAGGGGAGCAGAAGCTGAAGAAAGGAGAAGATGAGAGAGTGCGGGTTTCTGTGCTCCCATCCCGCTCTTTATAAAGGAGCGAGGTGGGGGCTCGGCCGCCCTGCTCAGCGAATCAAGGCACGGGAAGGGCAGGGAGTCGGGGCCAACCCGCTCGCGACGGCCTAGTTTCCCACTCCACCGTCCGTGACCCCAAGCGCATGGGAGCCGCGTGGCGGGGATGCAGAACTAAGGCGACAGATGAGGCGGCCTCGCTCCGCCCCGTGAACACGGGGAGTGGACGTCCTGAAAACCGCGCACCGGCCCCGTCTAGTAAATGCACCACGCCCTCACACCTACCTCCGTTTAAGGAGGAAGGCGTGAACCGTCCCCATCATCGTGGCCTGAAGCATGCTCGGGGGGCTTAGCCCCACGCACGCCACCCACGATCTCACCCACGATGCCGCGTTTGACGTGTGCCGTTCTGGGCGTGCCCGGTGGGAGCGGAGAGATATGCGGTGTGACCTAGGCCGCGCGTGCCCGTGCACTGTTTTGGGCCTGGCCCAACAGCGCTCGGCACCGTGTATGGCCGAGGCCCGGGGGCTCCTGTCGGTGTACTAGAGTAGGGGTACCCTATTACCCCGAACTCGTGCACGCGCAATTGCAGCACCCCGCGGCAAGGCTTGCCGGGTGACCGCCAGGACCCTCCATGGTTCCCTTGAAGACCATTCAAGAACAAAGTACTCAAACCAAGGCCCCGGCAAGAGGAGCTTGCCGGGAAGGCCAACCAAGGCCCCGGCAAGAGGAGCTTGCCGGGAAGGCCAACCAAGGCCCCGGCAAGAGGATCTTGCCGGGAAGAGACAAGACCCCGGCAAGAGGAGCTTGCCGAGAAGGCCACTCAAGGCATACCAAGAAAGCTTGCCGTGACGCGCCCTGCGTCCCGGCAAGATCCGGCGAGCGACAAGCTTCCGGACGCGACAAGACGACGGCCGCGGCAAGGAGCTTGCCGCAGGAAATCCCCACTTCGTGCCCGCGCTCCAGCACACCTGCCAACGTGTCGCTTTGGGACTCTCCCAAGCACACGTGGTAGGAGGCCGTGCAGCTAGGGGTACGTGGTGGCAAGCGGAGATGAAGAGAAGCCCATCGTGGCAAATGGTGGCGCTCCAAACGGTCACTTTTTGCACTGTTTAGGAGACTCAGACAGGCATTTAATGCCCTTGTCCCCTGCCGTCAGAATTAGGTAGGGTGCACTGTATCCACAGTAGCGGTAGCTGCACCTACCGCATCCTTTTTCATTTTTACCCTTCTAGTCTACGTTGCCACCTATGGGTAACCCCTTGAAAGTATAAAAGGAGGCCCAAGCGCAACGTAGAAAAGGTTCGGAGGTTCGGCCAGTTCGGCTCATTCAACACCAGGAACACTCTCACGCTCAGTCTGGCAGCGTCCATCGCTCCTGAGCAAGAATCCAATATACACAAACAAGCAGCAGTAGGGTTTTACGCATCCATGCGGCCCGAAGCTGGGTAAAATCGCCCGCGTGCACCGCCTCGATCCGCTCTTTGTGCGCTCTCCGCCCCTCACCGAACCGAAATGGGCCCTGTCCCTATAGGTGTCGGTGGAATCAGCATCGCCCCCGACAGATGATTATATTGATGAAAGTGGGTTTGGAAGAGTGTCAACTTTAGGAAGTAATGATCCCACTATTTTGGAGGATGTTAAATCTTATAAAATTGATGAAAGTGGATTTGGAGAGGTCATGACTTTATTTAGTGATGAATCCACTATTTTGGAAGAGGTTTCAATCAATTATGATGAGAACAAAGTTGCTACTTATGATTATTATTGTGATGAAACTTATGCTATAAAAAGTAGTGATGATTATATTTATAAAACTTGTCATGATTATGATTACCCTTTTTCTGAACATTACTCTTTTAATGTGGGAACAATTTTTAGTATTTGAGTCTCTTATGATACTCCCACTATTCCGAATAAGAAGAATTTTGCTTATGTGGAGAGTAGTAAATTTTCTATGCTTGTAGATCATGAAAAGAATGCTTTAGGTGCTGGTTATATTGTTGAATTCATTCATGATGCTACTGAAAATTATTATGAGGGAGGAACATATGCTTGTAGTAATTGCAATAATATCAAGTTTCCTCTCTATGTGTTGACAATCTTGAAGCTATGCTTGTTTTACCTTCCTATGCTAGTTGATTATTGTTCCCATAATTTGTTTGCTCACAAAATCCCTATGCATAGGAAGTGGGTTAGACTTAAATGTGCTAGTCATATGTTTCATGATGCTCCCGTTATGTTTCAATTCTTATCTTTTATGTGAGCATCATCGTAATCATCATGCCTAGCTAGAAAGGCATTAAAGAAAAGCGCTTGTTGGGAGATAACCCAATATTTAACCTTACTGTTTTGTGTGTCGACATGATTATTCTACTGTAGTAATCATGTTTTATAGCTTTTGTTTTAGTAAAGTGCCAAGTAAAACCTTTAGGATAGCTTACGGTGATAGTTGTGTTGATCCTGCTGAAAATCAGAAACTTTTTCACCCAGTAAATTAGTTTTGATAATTCACAGGAACGTGCTTTTGATCTGATTCTTTTTGCTATGGATTGGTACACAAACTTCTCAGGCTTTCCTAATTTGGTAGGATTTTGGAGTTCCAGAAGTATACGTTTGATACAGATTACTAAAGACTGTTCTATTTTTGACAAATTCTGTTTTCTATGTGTTGTTTGCTTATTTTGATGAATCTATGAGTAGTATCGGAGGGTATGAAGCATAGAGAAGTTGGAATACATTAGATATTACACCAATATAAATAAATAATGAGTTCATTACAGTACCTTATGTGGTGGTTTTTCTTTCTTGCACTAACAGAGCTTATGAGATTTCCTGTTGAGTTTTGTGTTGTGAAGTTTTCAAGTTTTGGGTAAAGATTTGATGGACTATGGAATAAGGAGTGGCAAGAGACTAAGCTTGGGGATGCCCATGGCACCCCAAGATATTCAAGGATAACCAAAAGCCTAAGCTTGGGGATGCCCCGGAAGGCATCCCCTCTTTCGTCTTCGTCTATCGGTAACTTTACTTGGAGCTATATTTTTATTTGCCATATGATATGTGTTTTGCTTGGAGCGTCTTGTATGATATTAGTCTTTGATTTTTAGTTTACCAAAATCATCCTTTCTGTACACACCTTTTGGTATAAGTCCACTTGATTAGAATTTATTAGAACACTCTATGTGCTTCACTTATATCTTTTGAGCTAGATAGTTTTGCTCTAGTACTTCACTTATATCTTTTAGAGCACGGCGGTGGCTTAATTTTGAAGAAATTGTTAATCTCTCATGCTTCACTTATATTATTTTGAGAGTATATTAGAACAGCATGGTATTTGCTATGGTTATAAAATTGGTCCCAGAATGATGGGCATCCAAGTTGGGTATAATAAAAACTATCATAGGAAGTGAATTGGATGCTATGATCAATTTGATACTTGATAATTGTTTTGAGATATGGAGGTGGTGATATTAGAGTCATGCCAGTTGGGTAATTGTGAATTTAAAGAATGCTTGTGTTGAAGTTGGCAAGTCCCGTAGCATGCACATATGGTAACTGTTGTGTAACAAATTTGAAATATGAGGTGCTCTTAGATTGTCATCCTTATGAGTGGCCGTCGGGGATGAGCGATGGTCTTTTCCTACCAATCTATCCCCCTAGGAGCATGCGCGTAGTGCTTGGTTTTTGATGACTTGTAGATTTTTGCAATAAGTATATGACTTCTTTATGACTAATGTTGAGTCCATGGATTATACGCACTCTTACCCTTCCATCATTGCTAGCCTCTTCGGTACCGTGCATTGCCCTTTCTCACCTTGAGAGTTGGTGCAAACTTCGCCGGTGCATCCAAACCCCGTGATACTATACGCTCTATCACACATAAACCTCCTTATATCTTCCTCAAAACAGCCACCATACCTACCTATTAGGGTATTTCCATAGCCATTCCGAGATATATTGCCATGCAACTTTCCACCGTTCCGTTCACCATAATGACACACATCATCATTGTCATATTGCCTTGCATGATCATGTAGTTGACATCGTATTTGTGGCGAAGCCACCCTCATAATTTTTCATACATGTCACTCTTGATTCATTGCCCATCCGAGTACACCGTCGGAGGCATTCATATAGAGTCAGATCTTGTTCTAGTTTTGAGTTGTAATTCCTGAGTTGTAAATAAATAGAAGTGTGATGATCATCATTATTAGAGCATTGTCCCCAAATAAAATAAAATAAAAAGGGAAAGGCCAAAAAAGAAAATAAAAAGAAAGGCCAAAGAAAAAAAAGAATGAAAAAAGAAAAGGAAAGGCCAAAAAAAGGAAGGCCCAAAAAAGGAAGGCCCAAAAAAGAAAAAAAAGGGAAAAATAAAATAAAAAAGGGGGCAATGTTACTATCCTTTTCCACACTTGTGATTCAAAGTAGCACCATGTTCTTCATATAGAAAGTCTTTTATGTTGTCACTTCCATATACTAGTGGGAATTTTTCATTATAGAACTTAGCTTGTATATTCCTACTATGGGCTTCCTCAAAATGCCCTAGGTCTTCGTGAGCAAGCAAGTTGGATGAACACCCACTAGTTTCTTTTGTTGAGCTTTCATACATTTATAGCACTAGTGGATCCGTTGCATGGCAATCCCTACTCCTCATGTTGGAATCAATTGATGGGCTTCTCCATAGCCCTTTGAATAGCCTCGTCAACATGAGACGTTCTTCCTTTTTTGTCTTCTCCACACAACCTCCATCATCATATTCTATTCCACCCATAGTGCTATATCCATGGCTCATGTTCATGTATTGTGTGAAAGTTGAAAAGGTTTGAGGTTACTTAAGTATGAAACAATTGCTTGGCTTGTCATCGAGGATGTGCAAGATGAGTGCATTCTTGTGTGACGAAAATGGAGCATGACCAAACTATATGATTTTGTAGGGATGAACTTTCTTTAGCCATGTTATTTTGAGAAGACATGATTACTTTGATTTGTATGCTTGAAGTATTACTATTTCTTATGTCAATATGAACTTTTATCTTGAATCATTTGGATCTGAACATTCACGCCACAATAAATAAAATTACATTGAGAATTATGCTAGGTAGCATTCCACATCAAAAATTCTGTTTTTTTATCATTTACCTACTCGAGGACGAGCATGAATTAAGCTTGGGGATGCTTGATACGCCTCCAACGTATCTATAATTTTTGATTGTTCCATGCTATTATATTACTTGTTTTGGATGTTTATGGGCTTTACTATACACTTTTATATCATTTTTTGGGACTAACCTATTAACCTAGAGCCCAGTGCCAGTTTCTGTTTTTTTTTCTCCTTGTTTTTGAGTTTTATAGAAAAGGAATACCAAACGGAGTCCAATTGACGTGCCAATTTTGGACGATTTTTTGTGGAACAAAAGAAGCCCCTGGAGTGAAAGAGTTGGGCCAGGAGAGTCCCAGGCTGCCCACGAGGGTGGGGCACACGCCCACTTCACCTGGGCGCGCCCCCCTGCCTCGTGGACAGCCCGGAAACCCCCTTGACGTGAGATGCATGCCAAAAATCCTATAAATACTGAAACCTCCAGAAAATAACCTAGATCGGGAGTTCCGCCGCTGCAAGCCTTTGTAGCCACCAAAAACCTCTCGGGAGCCCGTTCCGGCGCCCTGCCGGAGGGGGAATCCATCACCGGTGGCCATCTTCATCATCCCGGCGCTCTCCATGACGAGGAGGGAGTAGTTCACCCTCGGGGCTGAGGGTATGTACCAGTAGCTATGTGTTTGATCTCTCTCTCTCTCTCTCGTGTTATTGAGGTGATACGATCTTGATGTATCGCGAGCTTTGCTATTATAGTTGGATCTTATGATGTTTCTCCTCCTCTACTCTCTTGTGATGAATTGAGTTTTCCCTTTGAAGTTATCTTATCGGATTGAGTCTTTAAGGATTTGAGAACACTTAATGTATGTCTTGCCGTGCTTATCTTTGGTGACAATGGGATATTCACGTGATCTACTTGATGTATGTTTTGGTGATCAACTTGCGGGTTCAATGAACTTATGCATAGAGGTTGGCACACGTTTTCGTCTTGACTCTCCGGTAGAAACTATGGGGCACTCTTTGAAGTACTTTGTGTTGGTTGAATAGATGAATCTGAGATTGTGTGATGCATATCGTATAATCATGCCCACGGATACTTGAGGTGACATTGGAGTATCTAGGTGACATTAGGGTTTTTGTTGATTTGTGTCTTAATGTGTTATTCTCGTACGAGCTCTATGATAGATCAAACGGAAAGAATAGCTTCGTGTTATTTTACTACTGACTCTTGAATAGATCGAGCAGAAAGGATAACTTTGAGGTGGTTTCGTACCCTACCATAATTTCTTTGTTTGTTCTCCACTATTAGTGACTTTGGAGTGACTCTTTTTTGCATGTTGAGGGATAGTTATATGATCCAAGTATGTTATTATTGTTGAGAGAACTTGCACTAGTGAAAGTATGAACCTTAGGCCTTGTTTCCTACCTTTGCAATACCATTTACGCTCACTTTTATCACTTGTTACCTTTCTGTTTTTATAATTTCAGATTACAAATACCTATATCTACCATCCATATTGCACTCATATCACCATCTCTTCACCGAACTAGTGCACCTATACAATTTACCATTGTATTGGGTGTGTTGGGGACACAAGAGACTCTTTGTTATTTGGTTGCAGGGTTGCTTGAGAGAGACCATGTTCATCTTATGCCTCCCACGGATTGATAAACCTTAGGTCATCCACTTGAGGGAAATTTGCTACTGTCCTACAAACCTCCGCACTTGGAGGCCCAACAACGTCTACAAGAAGAAGGTTGTGTAGTAGACATCACTCATCAATGGAAATTCTCATGGCTTTGAGAGACTCATTGATATCATGCTTAGGTGGAATAGATCTTTGTTTCAAGAATCAACATCAAGAGAAATTATATCCATGTTCCTAGACAACTCATCAATCTTAAGCAATTTTTCTTCAATCAAAGCATTAAAATTCTTTTGCAAACTCATAAATTCTTTAATACTATTCTCAAAATCAAAGGGAAAATTATTAAAATTTCCATAAGAGTTGTTGTAGGAATTACCATACTTATTAGAGGAATTACTAGGAAACGGCCTAGGATTAAAATTTCCTCTATACGCGGTGTTACCAAAATTGTTCCTTCCAACAAAATTCACATCCATAGATTCATTATTATTCTCAATCAAAGTGTACAAAGGCATATCATTAGGATCAGAAGAAACACTTTTATTAGCAAACAATTTCATAAGTTGATCCATCTTTCCACTCAAAACATTAATCTCTTCAATCGCATGAACTTTTTTACTAGTGGATCTTTCGGTGTGCCATTGAGAATAATTAACCATAATATTATCTAGGAGCTTAGTATATTCTCCTAAAGTGATTTCCATAAAAGTGCCTCCCACGGCCGAATCTAAAAGATTTCTAGAAACAAAATTCAATCCGGCATAATTTTTTGTATAATCATCCACAAATTCAAACCATGTGTAGGGCAATTACGTATCATCAATTTCATCCTCTCCCAAGATTGTGCAACATGCTCATGTTCAAGTTGCTTAAAATTCATAATATCGTTCCTAAGGGAGATGATCTTAGTGGGAGGAAAGTACTTAGAGACAAAAGCATCTTTGCACTTATTCCATGAATCAATACTATTTTTAGGCAAAGATGAGAACCAAGTTTTAGCACAATCTCTAAGCGAAAACCGAAATATCTTCAATTTAACAATATCATTATCCACATCTTTCTTCTTTTGCATATCGCACAAATCAACGAAGTTGTTTAGATGGGATGCGACATCTTTACTAGGAAGGCTAGAGAATTGATCTTTCATAACAAGATTCAACAAAGAGGCATAAATTTCACAAGATTCAACATTGGTAGTAGGAGCAATCAAGTGCTAATAAAATCATTGTTGTTGGTGTTGGAAAAGTCACACTATTTAGTATTATCTTGAGCCATCGTGACATGCAATCAATACAACACACAAGCACACAAGAAGCTAGCGAAAAGAGACGAACGGAAAAGGAGCGAAGAAAAGGCAAAGGTTTTCGAAAATCGTTTTAGAAGTGGCGGAGAGGAGAACGAGAGGCGAATGGCGAATTATGTAATGCAAGGGAGAAGAGTTTATGATGGGTACTTGGTATGGCTTGACTTGGCAAAGATCTCCTCGGCAACGGTGCCAGAAATCCTTCTTGGTACCTCTTGAGCTTGCGTTGGTTTTCTCTTGAAGAGGAAAAGGGTGATGTAGCAAAGTAGCATAAGTATTTCCCTTAGTTTTGAGAACCAAGGTATCAATCCAGTAGGAGACGACACAGAAGTCACCGAATACCTGCACAAACAATCAAGAACTTGCAACCAACGCGATGAAGGGGATGTCAATCCCTTCATGATCAATCGCAAAAGTGAAATCTGATAGAGATAATAAAGTAAATATTTTTGGTATTTTTGGTTTATAGGATGGAAAGTAAAGATTGCAAAATAGTAGATCGGAAACTAGCAAGATATAAACGAGATTCAATAATATGGAAAAGAGACCCCAGGGCCATAGGTTTCACTAGTGGCTTCTCTCGAGATAGCATGTATTACAGTGGGTGAACAAATTACTGCCGAGCAATTGATAGAAAAGCGCATAATTATGATGACATCTAAGGCAATGATCATGAACATAGGCATCACGTCCGTGTCAAGTAGACCGACTCCTGCCTGCATCTACTACTACTACTCCACACATCGACCGCTATCCAGCATGAATCTAGAGTATTAAGTTCAGAAAGAACAGAGTAACTCATTAAGCAAGATGACATGATGTAGAGGAATAAACTCAAGCAATATGATGAAAACCCCATCTTGTTATACTTGATGGCAACAATACAATACATGCCTTTCTGCCCCTACTGTCACTGGGAAAGGACACCGCAAGATTGAACCCAAAGGTAAGCACTTCTCCCATGGCAAGAAAGATCAATCTAGTAGGCCAAACTAAACCGATAATTCGAAGAGACTTGCAAAGATATCAAATCATGCATATAAGAATTCAGAGAAGAACCAAATAATATTCACAGATAATCTTGATCATAAATCCACAATTCATCGGATGTCGGCAAACACACCGCAAAAGAATATTACATCGAATAGATCTCCAAGAACATTGAGGAGAACTTTGTATTGAGAATCAAAGAGAGAGAAGAAGCCATCTAGCTAATAACTATGGACCCAAAGGTCTGTGGTAAACTACTCATGCTTCATCAGAGAGGTAATGGTGTTGATGTAGAAGCCCTCCATGATCGGATCCCCCTCCGGCAGATCGCCGGAAAAGGCCCCAAGATGGGATCTCATAGGTACAGAAGATTGCGGCGGTGGAAAAGTGGTTTTGTGGCTCCCCCTGATTTTTTAGGATATAAGAGTATATATAGGCGAAAGAACTAGGTCGGTGGAGCTACAAGGGGCCCACGAGGGTGGGGGCGCGCCCTCCTGCCTCGTGGCCTCCTCGTTACGTCTCCGATTTCATCTCCAAGTCTTCTGGTTTGCTTTCGATCCAAGAAAGATCATCGCGAAGGTTTCATTCCGTTTGGACACCGTTTGGTATTCTTTTTCTACAAAACTCTAAAATAGGAAAAAAAAGCAAAAACTGGCACTGGGCCTTAGGTTAATAGGTTAGTCCCAAAAATAATATAAAAGAGCATATTAAAGCCCATTAAACATCCAAAATAGATAATATAATAGCATGGAAAAATCAAAAATTATAGATACGTTGGAGACGTATCACATGCATAGGGAATCACAAACCTTAACAACGATATTCTTACTAAACCACAATTACTCACTAACATGACTCGCATATTATCATCTCCATATCGCAAAATTATTGTAAGGAATCAAACTTATCATATCCAATGATCTATATGGAAGTTTTTATTATATCCCTCTTGAATATTCATCACTTTGGTACCAAATTCATATCTTGTGCAAATTACTATTACTATTATCAACTCTCAATTATTTCTTCAAAATCTAATCACCGTCATGCTCAAAAATATATAAGTGAAGTACATAGAGTATTCTAATAGATCATGATAAACGTGTGGCTCTCTCAAATAAGTGTTTTCAGCAAACATGACTGTGACAAACTAAAAAGGAAACAAAACAAGGACTCATATAATACACAACGCTCCAAGCAACACTCATGGTATGTGACGAATAAAAATATAGCTCCAAGTATACCGATAGTTGGTAGAAGAAAGAGGGGATGCCTTTCAGGGCATCCCTAAGCTTAGTTGCTTGTGATGATGTGGAATGAAGCATGAAAAACAAAAAAATTCCTACGAACACCCAAGATCTAATCTAGGAGATGTATAACAATGAGAGGGGAGTGGTTTCTACATACCCTTGTAGACCAAAAGCGTTAACGATCTAGAGATCGTGGTTGGCGTAGTCGTACTCGCGCTGTGATCCAATTCGATCCAAGTACCGCACGTGCGTCACCTATGAGTTTACACATACGGCTCGGTAGTGTCCTCTCCTTCTTGATCCAGCAAGGGAGGGAGAGGAGGTAGATGAGATCTGAACCAACACGACGGCGTGGTGGTGGTGGTGGCAGCGGAACTCTAGCAGGGCTTCGCCAAGTGCTAACGGAACGTGGAGGAGGAGTAATGGGAGGGAGACGGGACAAGCACGGAAGGGCTAGATGCCCCCTGCGCCTTGATACGTCTCCAACGTATCTATAATTTTTTATTATTCCATGCTATTTTATTATCAATCTTGGATGTTTTATAATCATTTTATAGTCATTTTATATCATTTTTTGGTACTAACCTATTGACATAGTGCCAAGTGCCAGTTGTTGTTTTCTGCATGTTTTTTACATCGCAAGAAATCAATATCAGACGGAGTCCAAATGCCACGCCAATTTACGATGATTTTTTATGGACTAAAAGGAAGAAGATGGGCCCTGGTTGCACCTGGGGGGAGTCCCGAGGAGGGGACAACCCACCAGGGCGCACTAGGATGCCCAAGCGCGCCCTGGTGGGTTGTGCCCACCTCGGGTGCCCCCTAGACCGACTCTTTGCTCTATAAATACCCCAATATTCCAGAAACCCTAAGGGAGTCGACGAAATATTCATCCAGCCGCCGCAGAGTCCTGAACCACCAGATCCAATCTACACACCATCACGGAGGGGTTCACCACTTCCATTGGCGCCTCTCCGATGATGCGTGAGTAGTTCTTTGTAGACCTTCGGGGTCCATAGTTAGTAGCTAGATGGCTTCCTCTCTCTCTCTCTCTCGCTCTCTCTCTTGAATATCAATACAATGGTCTCTTGGAGATTCATATGATGTAAGTCCTTTTTTGCGGTGTGTTTGTTGGGATCTGATGAACTTTGAGTTTATGATCAGTTATATCTTTTTATATCCATGAAAGTTATTTGAGTTCTTTGATCTCTTATATGTGTGATCTCTTATAGCCTTGTATTTTTACTCCGATATTTGGGTTTTGTTTGGTCAACTTGATCTATTTATCTTGCAATGGAAAGAGGTGCCCGGTAGTGGGTTCGATGTACTGGTGCTTGATCCCAGTGATAGAAAGGGAACCGACACGTATGTAGCATTGCTACTAAGGATAAAAAGATGAGATCTATATTTGCCGCAATAGATAAACTGATCTCGTCTACATCATTCATTGTTCTTAATGCATTACTCCATTTTTCCACAAACTTAATACACTAGATGCATGCTGGATAGCGGTCGATGTGTGGAATAATAGTAGTAGATGCAGACAGGAGTCGGTCTACTAATCTTGGACGTGATGGCTACGTAATGATCATTGCATGGATATCGTCATGATTATTTGAAGTTCTATAAATTGCCCAATAGTAATTTGTTTACCCACCATTTTCTATCTTTCTCGAGAGAAGCCACTAGTGAAACATACGGCCCCCGAGTCTTCTTTCTCATATATTTGCCTTGCGATCTACTTTTTCCTTGCGTTTATTTTTAGATCTATTAAACAAAAAAATACAACAATACCTTGCTGCAATTTATCCTTATTTATTTTATTTGGCGTTCGATCTATCAATCTACTACAAAATTTACCTCACGTCCTTTGCCTATCCTGAGGCGCCGTACCTCGAAAGGGACTGACAACACCTTTAACACTTCGGGTTGCGAGGTGTTGTTATTTGTGTGCAGGGGCCGTTTATGTTGTGTTGCTTGGTTCTCCTATTGGATCGATAACCTTGGTTTCATATCTGAGGGAAATACCTACCGCCGATGTGCTGCATCATCCCTTCCTCTTTGGGGAAATACCGACGTAGCTTCAAGCGACATCAAAAGGAATTTCTGGCGCCGTTGCCGGGGAGGATCTTCAACATAACTAGGTTCCTAATCACAAATCTCATATCCTTACAATTTACATTATTCACCATTTGCCTCTTGTTTTCCTCTCCCCCACTTCACAAAAATTTGTCGTTTTATTCGCCCTCGTTTTCGTTCGCCTTTTTCTCGTCAGATCTCATGTTTGCTTGTGTTGCCATGTGCCTTCTATTTGCTTGCATCTTCGCTTGCTAAAAATCTAATGATATGGATCCTCATCCACTTGCTAATCTTTTCAAAAGAACCAATTATGATGAACCAATTGCTAGTGAGTTGTGTGCACTAGATTATCTTTATGAGGTTTTGCTTGAAATTCGTGAATCTGAAAATTGTGATGAAGTGTTTAAAGAAGAAAATTATAAAGTAATTCATAATAGCTCCTTGAATGAAAAGCATGATTGCAATGATGTTATTATAAATTCTATTAATTTCAATTGTGTTAATGATATGCAAAACCCTAAGCTTGGGATGCTAATTTTCATATGTCTATTACTTGTTGCAATGATCATGATTGGGGTGATTCTTCTTATGATCTTGAAAATTTATTTAAGCCCCATGATGAGTATGAGATTGAAGACAATTTTTGCAATAATATTAAAAGTGGGTTTGGAAGAGTGTCAACTTTAGATCCCACATATTTTGAGAATGTTCAATCTTGTGAAATTTTTGATAAAAGTGGGTTTGGAGAGTTCATGACTTTACTTAATGTTAATCCCACTATTTTGGGAGAGTGTCAACCTTGCATGCATGTGGATCGTGTTGAGAATATGTTACGTGATAGCTATTTTGTTTAATTTGCTTATGATCCCACATGTAATTATTATGAGAGAGGAAAATATGGTTGTAGAAATTTTCATGTTACTAAATTACCTCTCTTCATGTCGAGATTGCTATCGTCTCTTTCTTTTTCCTTGCATATACTAGTTTTTGCTTGCCTTGGTAATTTCTTTGCTTATAAGATGCCTATGCATAGGAAGTATGTTAGACTTAAGTGTGTTTGTCACATGTTTTATGATGCTCGTTTTGTGTTCCAATTCTTATCTTTCATGTGAGCATCAATAAAATATTATGCCTATCTAGGGGCGTAAAACAATAGCGCTTGTTGGGAGGCAACCCAATGAATAAAATTTATTTTTGCCTTTTGCTTTCTGTTCTTGAGTGTTAGCAAAATTATGCTACTGTTATGATTGTGTCTTTTGTGTTTCAATTAGTGTTTGTGCCAACTAAAGCCTTTAGGATCTTCTGGGGTGATAGTTGTTTTATCTTGCTGAAAAAGACAGAAACTTTGTGCTCTCAGAAATAATCTCATAAATCACAGAAAAGAACTTTTGCCCTAATTCTTCTCTAAGAAGATTAATATACAAATTATTATGGTCTTCCTAATTTGGTAGAATTTTTGGAGTTACAGAAGTATTCGAAAGTTCCAGATTACTACAGACTGTTCTGTTTTGACAAATTCTGTTTTCTTTGTGTTGTGTGCTTATTTTGATGGCTCTATGGTTTTCTTTGATGAGTTTTTGCCATAGAAAAGTTGGAATACAGTAGATATAATAAAAAGCAAAATAAGAATTGGTTTGACAGAGCACTTATAGTAGTGGTTTGCTTTCTTTTACTAACGGATCTCACAAGGGTTTTGTTGAGTTTTGTGTGATTGAAGTTTTCAAGTTTTGGGTTATGTTACGATGGATGAAAGAAGGATAGAAGAGCCTAAGATTGGGGATGCCCCGGCAACCCAAGCTATTATACAAGAATTAGCAACCAACTAAGCTTGGGGATGCCCCCGAGTGGCATCCCCTCTTTCTTCTAACAACCATCAGTATTTTACTCGAAGCTATATTTTTATTCGTCACATGATATTTGTTTTGCTTGGAGCATCTTGTATGATATGTTTCTTTGCTTGATTTATTTTGTGTTTTAAGTCATCAATACTTGCTGGACACACCTATTTGAGGGAGCTAAAATTATGTCATGACTTGTTAGAATTGCTCTGTATGCTTCACTTAAATTTCTATGAGCAATGGACTTGCTCTAGTGCTTCACTTATATCTTTTTGAGCACGGTGTGCTTAGTTTTTGAAGAAATGCTATCTTGTTTCACTTAGATTTATTTGAGAGTTAGCAAATTTTTGAAGAAATTCTCGCTTGCTTCACTTAAACTATTTTGAGAGAAAGAAAATATGTTATACTCATGATCTTCACTTATATTTGTTTGAGCTTATGAAAAGCAACACATGCAAATTAGTCCCAAAGTGATAGATATCCAAGAAGGATAAAGAAACAAAAAATATATGTCATGAAGATCATTGGACAAAATAAACTTGATTCTTAGTAATAGTTTTGAGATATGATGATGTGATATGTGAGTTATGTTGATGAGTAATTGTGCTCTAGTAAGAATATTGGTGTTAAGGTTAGTGATTCCCTATGCACGCACAAAAGTCAATAATCATGCAATGAAAATTATATCCTACTTGTGGTGCATTATTCGGTGTTTATTATGCTTAATGCTTGCTTATGAGATTGTTCGTTTCTTGGTTGGTCGCTTCTCAATCTTTTTGCTAGCCTTCATTTTGCACCAAGTAAGACCTCTACTTGTGTATCCAAAATCCTTTAAACCAGTTTTGCCAATTGAGTGCACTATATCTACCTATATGCGGTTTTCTTTTGCCGTTCTACGCAAATTTGCATGTGCCATCTCTAATTTTCAAAATAAACTTCTCTTTTGTGTGTTTGTTTCGCTCGCGGAACGGTAACGGGTAGATAATATTTTCCATGCTGGATGTGTTATTCTCACAATGAGTTTTTATTCACTTGTCATTGCACCAGAGTAAGGCAAAGGTTTTAGGGATGCCCAGTCCCAAAACGAAAAAATGAATTTACTTTATGTTGTCAAACAATAAATTCGTTGGGAAGTGTTGGTATGAAGGGCACCCGTGGATACGGTTAGCCATGGAAAGTGAAATTATGGTAGAAAAAGGAATGAACTTTATTTTCTGTTTGGGAACCGCCTATGATATATCTAGCATGGAAAGTGTTGGGATGCTCTGAGTCATTTTTGTTGGTGGGATGGATACACCTCCCAAAATGTTTTTATCTCTATTTTTTCGCTTTGAGCTCTGGCACCTCTACAAATCCCTACTTCCCTCTGCGAAGGGCCTTTCTTTTACTTTATGCAATTTTTATTTTTGAAATTGAGTCTCCATCCTCTCTTATAAAAGTACCAACTAGGGGGCAATATGATCGTACTTAAGTATTGGGTGTAGCTAATATTCGAGGGTGTTTCATGAATGGATCAATGTTTGAGCATGATGGGATATGGATAACTTTTTCTAGCATTGATATTTTGAAAGACATGGTTGCTTGTTGATATGCTTGAGTATCTAAATTATTATGTCAAAACTAGACTATTGCTTTGAATCACACAAAAGTCCAAATGTCCATGCTATAAATAAAATAATATGACATGACATGATAAAAAGCACTCCACATCAAAAATTCTGTTTTTATCACTTACCTACTCGAGGACGAGCAGGAGTTAAGCTTGGTGTTGCTGATACGTCTCCAACGTATCTATAATTTTTTATTATCATGTTGTTTTATTATAAATCTTGGATGTTTTATATTATTTTATTGTCATTTTATATCATTTTTGGGCACTAACGTATTGACATAGTGCCAAATGCGAGTTACTATTTTCTGCATGTGTTTTTACATCGCAGGAAATCAACATCAGACGGAGTCCAAATTCCACGCCCATTTACGATGATTTTTTATGGACCAAAAGGAAGAAGATGGGCCCTGGTTGCACCTGGGGGGAGTCCCGAGGAGGGGACAACGCACCAGGAGGCCCAGGCACGCCCTGGTGGGTTGTGCCCACCTCGGGTGCCCCTGGACCGACTCTTTGCTCTAGAAATACCCCAATATTCCAGAAACCTTAAGGTAGTCGACGAAATATTCATCCAGCCACCGCAGAGTCCAGAACCACCAGATCAAATCTAGACACCATCACGGAGGGGTTCACCACTTCCATTGGTGCATCTCCGATGATGCGTGATTAGTTCTTTGTAGACCTTCGGCTCTGTAGTTAGTAGCTAGATGGCTTCCTCTCTCTCTCTCTTGATTATCAATACAATGGTCTCTTGGAGGTCCATATGATGTAAGTCCTTTTTGCGGTGTGTTTGTTGGGAGCTGATGAACTTCGAGTTTATGATTAGTTATATCTTTTTATATCCATGAAAGTTATTTGAGTTCTTTGATCTCTTATATGCGTGATCTCTTATAGCCTCGTATTTCTTCTCTGATATTTGGGTTTTGTTTGGCCAACTTGATCTTTTTATCTTGCAATGGGAAGAGGTGCCCGGTAGTGGGTTCGATCTAATGGTGCTTGATCCCAGTGACAGAAAGGGAACTGACATGTATGTATCATTGCTACTAAGGATAAAAAGATGAGATCTATATCTGCCGCAATAGATAAATGGATCTCGTCTACATCATGTGATTGTTCTTAATGCATTACTCCATTTTTCCACAAACTTAATACACTAGATGCATGCTGGATAGCGGTCGATGTGTGGAATAATAGTAGTAGATGCAGACAGTAGTCGGTCTACTAATCTTGGACGTGATGGCTATGTAATGATCATTGCATGGATATCGTCATGATTATTTGAAGTTCTATCAATTGCCCAATAGTAATTTGTTTACCCACCATTTTCTATCTTTCTCGAGAGAAGCCACTAGTGAAACATACGGCCCCCGAGTCTTCTTTCTCATATATTTGCCTTGCGATATACTTTTTCCTTGCGTTTATTTTCAGATCTACTAAACCAAAAATACAAAAATACCTTGCTGCAAATTTATTCTTATTTATTTTATTTGGCGTTCGATCTATCAATCTACTACAAAATTTACCTCACGTCCTTTGCCTATCCTGAGGCGCCGTACCTCGAAAGGGATTGACAACCCCTTTAACACGTTGGGTTGCGAGGTGTTGTTATTTGTGTACAGGGGCTCTTTACGTTGTGTTGCTTGGTTCTCCTACTGGTTCGATAACGTTGGTTTCATATCTCACCTCCCCACTATATAAAGGGGTGAGGGAGGGGCGTGTCAGCCCTAGACGCCCTCCCAAGGTGGGGGGGGCGGCCAAGGGGGGAGGAGTGCCATCCAAGCCAAGTGGAGGCCCCCCTGAGGGTTTCCCCTCCCCCATGCTCATTAAGGCTAGAGCGCCCCCCTACAGCCCATGCTACTGTATGGGATGTGGTGGAACCCTCCGTGGACTTCTGGACCCCTCCGGAACCCTCTGGAACCTTCCGGTGGCTTCCCGGTACAATACCAAACAAACCGGACCTTTTCCCGGAACCCCGACAACAACTGTCCATATATAAATCTTTACCTCTGGACAATTCCAGAGCTCCTCATGACATCCCGGATCCCGTCGAGGACTCCAAACAACCTTTGGATTTTCCACTATTAATATCTCAATACTACCCTAGCGCTACTGAACGTTAAGCGTGCGACCCTACGGGTTCGAGAATCAAGTAGACATGACCGAGACTCCTCTCTGGTCAATAACCAATAGCGGAACCTGGATGCCCATATTGGTTCCTACATATTTAACGAAGATCCTTATCGGTTGAACCACGATGTCAAGGATTCAGACTATCCCGTATGCAATTCCCTTTGTCTGGCGATATGTTGATTGTCCGAGATTCGATCGTTGGTATCTCCATACCTAGTTCAATATCGTTACTGACAAGTCTATTTACTCATTCCATAATACAAGATCCCGTGACTAAACTCATTATTCATATAAAGCTTCTTATGATGTTGTATTACCGAGAGGGCCCAGAGATATCTCTCCATCACATGGAGCGACAAATCCCAGTCTCGATCCATGCAACCCAACAGACACCTTCGAAGATACCTGTAGAGCACCTTTATGATCACCTAGTTACAAAGTGAAGTTTGATAGCACACAAGGCGTTCCTCCGGTATCTGGGAGTGGCATGATCTCATGTTTGAAGGAACTGATACTTGACATGAAGAAAGCTATAGCAAATAACTAAATGATCTGATGCTAAGCTTATGGTTGGGTCTGTCCATCACATCATTCTCCTATTGATGTGATCCTGTTATCAAATGACAACTCATGTCTATGGTTAGGAAACCATAACCATCTTTGATCAATGAGATAGTCTAGTAGAGGCTTACTAGGGACACGGTGTAGTTTATGTATTCACACATGTATTTAAGTTTCCGGTTAATACAATTCTAGCATGAATAATAAACATTTATCATGAACATGAAATATTATAATAACCATTTTATTACTGCCTCTAAGGAGTACGAGAATTTGAATGCATGCCTGGTATGCGGTGCATTGCGGTATTGTCGGTGTACTAGAGTAGGGGTACCCTAGTATCCCGAACTTGTGCACGGGCAGTTGCAGCGCCCCGCGGCAAGGCTTGCCGGGTGACCGCCAAGGTCCTCCGTTGTTCTTTTTGGAGCCATTCAAGAACAAAGTATTCAAACCAAGGAGACAAAGCCCCGGCAAGAGGAGCTTGCCGGGAAGGCCAACCAAGGCATCGCAAGGAACTTGCTGCGACGCGCCACGCGTCCCGGCAAGGCCTGGTGAGCAGCAACTTCCGGGCGCGGCAAGACAACGACCGCGGCAAGGCGCTTGCCGCGGCAGGGTACCACTCTGTACCCACGCTCCAGCACGTCCACCAACGTGTCGCCTTGGGGTCTTTCCAGGCGCGCGTGGCAGGAGGCTGTGCAGCCAGCGGTGCGAGGTGGCGAGCGACGCTGACAAGATTACCATCGTGGCAAACGGTGGCGTCCCTGACGGTCCCTTTCTGCACTGTTTGGGCGACGCAGACGGGCATTTAATGCCTTTGTCCCCTGCCGTCAGGGTTAGGTAGGATGCACTGTATAGGTAGTTGTACCAACCGCAACTTCTTTTCCATTTTTGCCCTTGTCAACGTTGCCACCTATCGGTGACCCCTTGAGCATATAAAAGGAGGCCCATGCGCAACGTAGAGGAGGGAGGGGGGGGGTTTCGGTTCGAAACCAGAAAACACTCACGCTCGGTCTCGTGTGTACTATAGCACTCAGCGCACCCGAGCAAGAACTCAATGCAATCAGACAAGCAGCAGTAGGAGTGTTATCTCTCCGGAGATCTCCGAAGCTGGGTAAACTGCTCGTGTGCTTCGCCTCGATCTGCTCTTCGTGCGATCTC